>NW_009626308.1:0-4913 GCF_000690535.1 Cariama cristata
AGGGAAGGGAAGGGAAGGGAAGGGAGAATCACAGAATCGATCAAGTGGGAAGACACCTCTGGGATCATCAAGTCCAACCTTTGCCCTAACACCGCCATGTCAACTATACCATAGCACTAAGTGCCACGTCCAGTCTTTTCTTAAACACCTCCAGGGATGGTGACTCCACCACCTCCCTGAGCAGCCCATTCCAATGCCTAACCACCCTTTCTGTGAAGAAATGCCTCCTCATTTCTAGCCTGAACTTCCCCTGGTGCAGTTAATGTCTGCAGACATTTCTCCAGAAATGTCTGGAGATCCAGGAAAAAGCACACCTCTGTCCATTTCAGATTAGAAACGTACTGGAAAAACACTGATCAGAGAAATGAAAGAGTTGCATACATATCTGCCAATGCAAATATTGGGAAGAATATCTGAACAGCAAGAATATATGTTAATTTTGAAAGAAGAGAAGGAAGACAAATGGCAGCACCAGCAAAGAAGGATTTTGAGAACATCCAACAAAGATTTTGAAAGTAAGTTTTACATCCTTGCTTTAGGCTACTGTTTCTTATCAGCAGCCTGAGAGCTAGAGATGGGAACTAGAAATTATACCAGCTGCCTAAAAGTGAGTTGGAAAGTCACATTAGAGCAGAGTGACCTTCCAGAAGATGTAGATTTGCCGTTCAAGCTGCATCCACTAGCAGAACCAAAGAGGGTCTGCATTCAGCGCCAGATCCTGACCTGTGACAGGTCCATTTGCAAAGGTTACTCATGGACCTCTGTTTCAGATCTGCTCTGCACAGAGCGTTTGTAATTCACAAGCCACATACATCTCTGGGAACACAACTTGTGTCGAACCAAAGCAAACCTAGGTAGGCTTGCTTCCATCAGACACTGGCCTCATTAAGCAGAAGGCCCTAAACTCTATGAATCCATGTGTCTTTGGAAGAAACAGTGAGACAACAGCATGCTGAAACCAAGTATTTGACAGGATCACACAACCGACCTAATGCAGCCACACCCAGCATGCCCACATGAAGACAAATTTGCTTGAAAGGAATAATGAAGGATCATTCCCACCCTTTCCATCAGAAAGTCAGGAAGGTCTGTTTTAGTTTGTATTACTTTCTTTCTCCCCAAATGAACTGAATTGCAATAATTCAGTCAGGTAACCTAGAACAAGTTCAGCAAAACACAGGACTTCTGATACTAGCCAGTTCTCAGACAAGATACTACGTTACAGCATTTTCCTGACAATCTGATAATTTAGCTGAAAATCAAAAAGAGACATTAAGAGTTATAAAGGCACAGCCCTTGGGATCTTTCAACATAACTACCTGCCACATAGATTTCACCATCTTCCTCGGAAGAACCTGATACCGGGCAACAGAAACGACGAGATACCAAATATCTAATATTGTCTACATTCGCTATATTGACCCAATCTGATTTATGTCTGTGCAAACAGATTAGGACTAGAGGAGACAGTGAGATTTTACAGCCAATGTACTGACCTATCTTCTGTCCTCGTTTGTGTCATGACCTTTAGCAAGTCACTATTTTGTTCTGTGCTGTAGTTTCCCCATCTCTATGACAAAGACCTGACTCTCTATCGAGATCGTTTCAGACTCACTGCTAATCAAGATGAGCATTACTAATATTGTTCCCTGGCATCTCTTTTTTCTCCACGTAAAGAACATACCCAACCTGTGAGGACTTTGCAGACCTTATTCTCAGCCTTTGAGGGCTTTCCTTGGCAAAATTGTTATCAAGAACGAGGAAAGGTTTTCCACACAGAAAAATAAAATTTAGATTTCCAGTTTGAATGCGACTGAGGGAAATGGCTGTGATTAGAGCAGCGAGCAAAGTTCATTCAGGAGCATCAAAGCTGGCCAAAAGGGACTGAAGAATGAAGCAGAAACATCCTTTAAAAAATTCAGAACAGATACAGAAAGTGCACAGAAAGGAGGTGAGAGATGGAGGCAATGACATTATCAAAGGAAGGAAGGAAGAAAGAAAGGAAAAAAAATGCTGTATGCACTCTTTCATTTAAGTTTCATTTTCCCAATTACTGCATTCATGGAGTTACTGAAAGACTGTATCAGATGAATAACGAGTATGCTGTTGCCAGAAGTAAAAGTCCAGCACATCTGTTAACAGAGATTGGGATGGACAACAACAGCAGGAGAAAAAAACCAGTTATCCTGGAAACAGCAAAGACTTTCGAGATGTCAAAGACTTCTGTTAGGAATACACCTTGTATAAGACACTGTACAAAGTTCTCTTACATTAAATAAACTGACCACTGTGCAAAACATTAATTTGAGCAATGAACTACAGATTTTGCATTGCCTATTAAAAAGATGACCTTTTGTGTCCCCTGTGGATATTATAGACACAAAATAGCATATATATGTATAATATAAGAGGTGGCTATTATATATAAAGTCTGGATGCCTGTAACATACAGATCATACCTGTAATGTACACATCAATATATAATTTGAATTTACGTTCAGAATGTCTTATCGTTCTGAGACACAGCATCAATGTCTCCAGAACTCAGGGGATCCCACCACATTTTGATGGAGTCATTTCATTATACTTTGGTGTCTTGAGGACAAAAGACTGGGCTGGGAACAGGGGGAAGAATGGGCCCGCTGAGGATTCCCAGAAATGTGGTATATTATCTACGATAGAAGCATACTGCTTCCTTGAATTTAAAAGCTTTAAGGGGAAAAAAAAATCAATTCATCCTGGAAGAACTAATAATAAGGGGCAAATCTGTTCTTTCTGGTACTGTTTCCATGGTACACGTGTCCCAGTTACATTTCTGTGTCATTCCTGGAGTGTGAAATTGAGAGCATGAAGCTATTAGTTTGGTGGCCTGTGTATCAGGAAAGGGATGAAAGCTGCCTGATAACTTCCCAGAAAATTGGCCTCTTTCACTGTGTGTTTGTTTGGAGAGAGAAATTTAAAAAAGAAAAAAAATCCCAGACTACCAATGAAATAAAAGCTTAAAATCCAGATGCACTCACTGCTAATGAGGGTGAAATCCATTCATTTCATTCTCCCACAGCAGTAGGGATTTGGAAATGTGAGTGAGATCTGAGCATCTTTGGAAACAAAAGAGTGGGAAGAATAAGGAGGGAGGAGGAGGGAAGTGATAGATGTGGAAAGGAAAAATTGTGTGAGAGTTAAACTCAGGTTGGTCAACAAAGCAAGTGTGTCCACTGATGTGGTCCTACAAGGTTCACTGTAGGATCCACAGTTATTTTCCACCAAGACACAGGAGGTAGTGGTCCCGGCTCTGCCCTGTGCCACACTACCAAGTGATTTAATGCAAGAAACAAGAAATGACCTACTAGCCTGAGAGCTTCATTTTCAAAAGAAAGTATTTCAGATCCTGACTTGTATTTCTGGTCAAAACAGAAGTGTTGAAGTGTGAGTAACTCAGCTCTGGCTGGATCATGAAATGCCTCTGTCAGAGATGTGGAGGGGTCCAGAAATCAGAGATATTATGACCCCTGGTTGGACCAGCTCGCTCAGGGAATGAGAGGGATGTCTATACTCTACACAACAGGGGTCATACCTAAAGGCCTGCGCTGCAAACCAATTCCTAAGTGCTACTTTGCAGTGCAAGGGGTTCAGTGTCCCCAGGAGATCCCAAGAGAGCTGGATCCTGGAGCCAGGTCTCTGTGTACTTCACACAAGGAGAGGCAGACTCAGACTGTGAGTAATTTAAAATATAGAAACAACCCCAGGAGCCTGGCTAGGCTTGGCTTCTGGGTCTCCTTCAGAGCCAGGGACCTTAATGTTTGCTTTAAATTCTCTGATGCTCCAGTCTTTAATCCCTGTGGGTCTTATTTGCCCATCCATCAGATGAGGATGCCTTTGCTCTTCAGCTTATATATTTAAAATTTAGCCTTAATGTAGCTCTATTGCCTGCTCTGGAATTAGTTTCATTTTATGCCAGAGTTAGAAGAAGGTAATTAAACTCTAGCTGTATTTGCCTAGCTGTTTATGTATATCAAATACGTATCCCTCAAGGAAAACTTGACGGCTTCTGTTCTCCTGATTGTCTTCTAGTCAAACTAAGGAACAAAAATGCTTTCCATTTTTCAGTCTTTTTTTTTTGTCTTTTAATGCTGAGTAACAAACAAATAAAGGAGGAAATGATGACATACATACATTCAGAAAAGGAATCCCAGGACAAATAAGCATTTCCTGCCTCAGAAATTCTTCTTCTTCACAAGTTCTGTTTAAGCACCCATATAACAACTGTGAGTTGCCACATAAAACAGAAGAATTGGAAGAAACAAGTATTTCCTTGGTCTTTAGTGGTGTGATATTAACACCTGACAAAAAAAGATATCTAGTCATTTATATTAACATCTACAAAAGCTGCAATTTCCCTATTACCAAATGACAGAAAAGAAATTGATTCTGAAATACAGTAAGTAGCAGAGAAGTGTCCTTACGCAAAGCTTCATAGCTGGTTTTGAGTCATAAATACATACTGGTAAAGATAAAAGAAAGAGTCACCCTTAATTCAGCTACAAGAAACTAAACTAGATACCTTTTGATTTTCATTTTTCTATGAAAATGACTAAGAAAAAAGAAATATTTTGGTCTTAAAGATTGGATTTGGTGCAGAGTAATCTTAACACAATCACCTGGAATTATTCTTATTCCCTTATGAGTCTTGGCGGTGTAGTAAGTATTCATCTGACCTCAATTTCTTTAAAATAACCTGCCAAAAACAGAGACAATGACAACTGTAAGGTAACACTGATATGTACCTACCATTAGTGTCAAGGGAAGCTATACAAATGAGGGGAGAATGAAACTCATGTTATCTTGGCTCTCATCTCCTGTCTGATAAAAAGAAATATAACTACCAACAAGGCAATCTACCAGCAAAAGATCTT
>NW_009626308.1:4944-70351 GCF_000690535.1 Cariama cristata
TGATATCCATAGTACCTTGATTAACCAGCGATGGTGGAAACAATACCAGCAGCAGAGTTGGTGAAGTATGATCCCTTTGTATTCCGCAGAGCCTTAATGAAAAGCTGGAATGACACCTCTGATCATAACATCTTTATCACTTCTCCAGTAGAAATTTGCCTCCTTCCCTGCAGGCATACACATTTCCCATTGTATATCCCTTCTGGCACTTCATAAGGTAGATGAGATCATGGACATTACATGGAAGAATTACAGTCTTTGGTTGATCTAGAATTTAGTTACCTAGTCAAAATCAATTGTCTGGGATCTGCCTATGCTTAAAAAGAAGAAAAGGTAATTCTTCCCATCAGTGTTTTCTTCAGGAGAAAGAATTTCCCTACTGAAGTGTCTGAATACAGAAGCTTAATGTCCTTGCTGAAGAGCTTGACTTTAGGAGACAAATACCCTTGGACAGTTTTGTGTAACAAGACACTAGGAAGACACTGTATGGTTGAAAACTAGGGCCCAAATCCTTTGATTTAAACCCGTATTTCATGGGTCCTCTAACTTGAATCAGTTAATCAGAGGCTAATATGAGTAGGAAAAACACAATGATGACACTGCACAGCTTTTGTCACCAGCACAAAGGTGGTGAATTGACAAGAATCATTACTGAAGAGTAAGCAGTGCATGAAACACACCATCCTACAGCAATATACAGTACCAATTTCTCAAACGTAGGTACTGATATTTTTCATACTTGTCAATTAGGATTTCATGGAGTTCATAATAAAATGCTGTATGTTTCATGCTAAGACATCCTAATTTCTTTTCAACCATTATTATTAGTTCTGCAATAAGTTTTCTAGATTCATTATCCATTTAGACTTTCAGGACTGGGGTTCCCTTGAGGTTGGATTTATCTCCCTATCCTGAAGCATCTATAACACAGATGCCTACATTTAAGCTAGTCACCCTCAGTTCCCTTTACAGTCAATAGAGAGGAAGAGGTGTCTAGAGAAGGTGATTCATCTCATCCTAATATAGATAACAAACAAGTATCACATTAATTGCTCTCTGGAGATATCTGTTTATCTCTATTGACAATAAAAAGAGCCTAGAGTGACTAAGTCAGACTTACCTGTCTATATTTAGGTTGTCTACAGTTAGCTGAGATAAATCCCAGTCAGAGCTTCCTTTGATCAAGCAATTCAACCACTATCACAAAATGAAAACGATAAGAATGGCAAGAGTGGATGAACAGGAAGGGCAGAGTAACTGTGTGTTACCTGGTCAGAATTAAACACAGGAGTGGAAGGATTCATAATCTACCCAAAGATATCTTGCTTTCCATTTGTCCAGACTGGATCTGAAAGAAAAACAGTTATTGGTCCTCGGAAACATGCTTATATCTCTTCATGGTAGCCTCTGTTGATAGATCAGAGCTGGGGATCCCCTGAGCTGACTGGACTCATCAAAGCTTATCTCAGCAAGTGTGAACACGATGAAATACACCCACCTGAAGATCTAGCCCCTGACCTTCTGTTTCATGACTTGATTAGTTTATGCTTGGGGTTCAGATTTGCATTTATGATGCAGTCTCATTGGGCTGTTACTCAGATGGGGAAAAAAGAAAGATTTCAGAAACATGGAAGTAGAATTGGGGTTTTCCTTTTTCAGCTTGTTACCTCAGTATTTGTCCCTACCACAACTTGAAAATGATGATGCACTGAGAGAGGATGGAGCTAATCCTCAGCTTTGTATGCAGTTCCTAAGGGGCAAACAGTCATTCTGTCTGGTCTTGGACCAAAACAGATCCAAGATTCAGTGAGCATCTCTACCTCAAGTGCTTTTCAACTCTTAGCGAAAATCTGCTATTTACCCATCTTTTCTAGACTTTGATTATTTTCTTTAATTTCTTCTCATCCTATCAGAAATAATCAAACCAAAGGGCCCTCAGCCTTTGTTGGCTGTTTGAAAGAGGGAAGAAGGAATAAGTCTGGCTTCAAAAAGTTTTGACAGTTGGCATGGTAATGAGCCCATTCTGACTGAAATGACCTCATTGCTGCTCATTTTTCCTGGCTACCAATCGATTTATGAACGCCTTTTAACATCTAGAGAAGTGTTAATGAATCAAGTGTTTAAAAATAACGTACACCAGGAGGTTGTAAATTACAGCCCCAGCATCCTCTGAATGAATTCACTCCCACATTTCCAACACCCACCTGGTACCCGTCTGTTGCAACATGGGTGTTCATTCAGGGTCTGAATTTATTATCCACAAATATGTGTTTGGGGTTCCACCAAGTCTTGACTCATCAGCATCCAGCTTGACTGTCAGTTCTGACGCAGCGGAAGCAGGGGGAAAGAAAAGAGTGGTCAAGAGGGAATGTCACTGCTTGAAGGAGAGGAAGTAAATGGGGGACCAAGGCCAGTTCTGGCCATCCTGAAGGCAGTAATGTCAAAGGAGTGGCACACGGTGGTCAGTGCTGAATCAGTGCACCTCATGCTTTTCAGGCTCTGTCTTGAGCAATCAATTAGATCAAGTACCACCTTGTGCGGTTAGCTAAAACACTACCACTGACAATGTGTTTGGTATGGACTGTTTGTGGGAACCAAAATTTGTAGAGTGAGCTCTTAGGTTGGAATTCAGTTTGCCCGGCTGTCAGCTACGCAAACCTAAAAAGCAGAGGTCAGCTCATAGACTGAGACGCCAGTAACCTGATATTGTAGCAGAAAAGAATAAATTTTTTCTGGACATCAACGTGTGTGTTGTGTGTAACTTAAAGAAGCAAGCTATGCAACTATACTTGGGATGTTAGACTTGGGCTTATGTGTTCAGGCTGAGCATCATTCTTTAAAAATAATGCTGACAAACTGGAATGAGTTAAGAGGAGAGCAAGAAGAAAGGTTAAAAGTTAAGAGAACGTGACCCATAAACAAAGGCTGATGGGGCTGGGCTTCTAAGGCTGAGAGTGGTCATCTCGCCTGTTCCCCTGTAGCTGTGACATGGAGCAGTCAGTATATGTTTGAGCTAGGTTTAAATAAAGTAGTTCAGATAGTCTGGGCGCAGCAACGTGGGACACATCTACTTCACCCTGCTTCTCAGAGGACTTTCAAGAAGAAAGCTTTGTAAACAACAGCCAGTGTCATACTTGAAAGCTAACCCAGGTACATCTATTCTTCTGTTCCATCAAACTAGACAAATCTTATGGATTCAGCCCAGCCAAATGTAAGGATAAATCAGGGCTGCAAAATTATTCTGCAGGACTCCTGGGAACAATCAAGTCAATCCTTCTCCTAATGATGTCAATGGCAAAGCTCGCGCTGACTGAGGTGGCAAGGAACTAGGCTTTAAATCTCTTAAATTAGAACATAAGAGTAATTTTTGTTAACACTTTGCTGAGTGGTATGTGTATATATATATATATAATATCTACTTCTTACTGAAGTGGTTAGATTCTCATTCGAAACTAACACGCTGGCACTCAGGAAGCAGGCCACACTCAAAACATTATCAAGGGGAAAAAGAAGAAAAGAAGGAAAAAATAGAAACAGCTGTATTTTGTGATTCAGTGATAAAAATTACCCTCCTCATCTCTTGACCCATCAAACTAGTGCTTTTACTCCCACCGGGCACTATGTCCATTCCTTCCAGGCACTGGTTGTTCCATCATAAAATTGAATGGTAATCAATGAGTTGAAGTAGTATGTCATCTCACATGCATCAGAGTCTTTCCTTGGCTGCAGAAAAAAGCTTATGCTATTGAAATATCCAGAGGAACTAGGATTACATATGGATGAGTGAGGAGCACGTCGCCATTACGGTAACACCACCATCTCAAAACATGAGAACCATCTACTCATACCCGAAAAGCTCCTGGTTTCAGACTGTGAGCAAAATTCTTCTATTTCATCAAAAAAGAAAGAACCATTTCTAAAATGAAAAAGACAACTGTCCTATGAAAACCAGGACAGACTAGGTTTCCTGCAAACTGTTATAACAGATTTTGTTTCTGCCCAAAGGTAACCTTCTGCTTTCATACAGGTAGACGCAAATGCTGAAAAATTCTCTCAATTTTCATGAATTTACTCCAGATTTACAGTGGTGTAATCAAGGACTGAATTTAACTCATCATGTTATTTTTTAATCCAAACTACCTCTTAGTAAAATAAATGCATTGAAAGGCTCACTGTGGGACCAACAGCACCTGTCAACCAAAGCGGTTTTCTGAAGAGTAAAAAAAAGGGACTTACATTTTTAACTAAAGTCGACAAAATTTAAGTCTTTGGTTAAAATGCCAAAATATCTTCGATAACACATTTACACACCTATAAAAACAAAGGTTCACTCAAAAATTCCAATAAATACTCCTTCGGTTGTATAAGAGCCATACAGCTGCAAAAACATCAGATATGTCTCTGATAGATTTTAAAGCAACAGTCAAAGAAAATTCTTGTATACGACTTTAAACTCCATTTTATTTTATTCTTTTAAATTAAAACTTCTCATTAAATAAAAAACAAATGTTTGGACTTGTAAGGAGAGACATCACTCCATCTTCAGTCGGAAGTTTCCACATAGCTCCCAAGATGTGCCCAAAAGAATTTCTTCTTCAGACAGACAAATATGGGACAGAAAGAAAGAAGTAAAAGAGGAAAAATAACTGTGGGTGAAAATGGCTCAAAATCACATCCTCGACTGATGTAAATCTGCCTAGTGCTAATGAAGTGTGCAGGGTTACATCAGCTGAGGGATTAACCCAAGCCTCACACTGAACAGAAAATAAAAGCTGAGAAATGCCGAATGCCATCGTGATATGAACACATGGAGAAAATAAAAAGGTAAACTGGAATAATGAGGGAAATCAGCCCCCTCCATTAAACACGATCGCATCATACACTCAGTGAAATCCAAATCAAATAATGGATTCCGAAAGAGTTTGTTAGGAGTACAACAATTTTCCAAACATTTACATTCATATTTTATTGGACAATGTATGGCATGAGTTTCTATTAAGCCATTATTACATTCTGCAGACGTCATTTTGACACATTTTTGAACAGGTTGAGAGTCCTTATTTATTCAGCTTTCCCCTTGGGCACTTCAAGAAGTTATTCTCCTGTAATTCCAGTTCTGCTTCACCTAGGTATACCTTTAACAGTCCTTGTTTTATTATTAACTCAATGACTGACTGACAGAGGCGACTGGATTTTTAAACCTTGCCATCAAAGCCACTCCGCCAACACAATGGTGACATAAGAGACCATATAAGGGAAGTTTAAAGGGAACAAAAGACTTTTCAAGCAGGGGAGAAAAAAAAGTTGTTGCGACCTTCAAAACCAACTTCTTGCCAAAATAACAAAAAAAGGTGTAGGTAGGCTACGGAAAATCCAGCAAACATCTGTGTTCCCCCATCAGCCATACCTATTCTGTCCTTGGTGTTTCTCTGTGTATAATAGCTATAGACAGGCCTCCTTCCATAGACCTCTGTCAGATAAGACTTCATGATGTTTAAAGCATTGATAATCACCCAGAGGACTTACTGTTGTCAGTAACAGCTCAGATAGACCTACCATACCAACAGGCTGTCTGGAATAGATGAAGACAAAATAATAAGGTATCATTTAGGGTTATAAGAGTTGAACTAATTTCAGCGTGTGTACACAAGAAAAAAGTCTTGTTGAAGACAAAGCCAAGAAGATAACATAAGAACAGCTATATCATCTGAAATCAAAGATCTAGTTGGTGTTAACCCTGTCTTCAGCAAAGTACAACTGTAAGTGCCAAGCATAAGATATGAACATAGGAACAGGAAAAGCAGAGACCTATATTCTTAGAAGACTGTTTTCTACGCTTCTAACAAACAGTGGTTCAAGGACATCCCTACCTCGATGTGAGGTCTTTGCATTAACTAACCTCAGAAGGATTTCTCTTTGATCAGGTTGTGCAGCTACCATCTGCAAGATCCTGTGGAGGAGACTCCCGTAGTTCAGCCATGTGTTGTAAGAGCAACCTTCTCTTTTTGTTTTTCTTGTGATTGGGACTAACTAGTTTCATTTGATGCACTCTACTCCTTTTATTGGAAAAAAAGAGATAAAAAGTATTCCCTCTTTGCCTTCTCCATGAATGGAAAAGGAACCTCCGTCATGTCATCTCTTTTGAAGGGTGAACAGTTTTAGTCTGTAAGGCATTCCTTGTACAGAAACTGTTCCCTTATCTTCTATGTATTTCTTTCAGTTCTATCATATCTTCTTTGAAAAGAGGAAAACCAGCACCGCACACAATATTCAAAGTTTGGGAGCACTATGGATTTATTCAGAAATACAGTGGTGTTTTCTAGTTCTCTATTCCTTTCTTATTAGGTACCAAAACCTAATTTACTGTTTGACCACTATTGAGCATTGATCTGTTGTTTCCATCAAAATATAACTCCAAGATTTATATTCCTGTGTAATAAAAATCAGTTTCAAGGTGGAACCTGAATATAAATTCTCATCATATCCCAAGACCCAGATCTAAATGCAGCTCTGAATTTAACAGAGGAACCATGTCTGCCTCCAGAGACAGAAAACCAAAATCCCAGATACAAAGCTCAACAAATTAGCAACCAAATACAAGATCTGCAGAACTCCAGATCTTGGTTTGAAAGCTTTTGTCAATATTTAAAGAGTGTTACTGTTTGCCTGTTGTAAACTGAGATACAGTATTAATATTCACCTAATGCCTGCCAAAATATGTATTTCCCCTCAACAATATATAAGCAGAAATTGCCTAAGGTTTCAGAGTGTACAATTAACCTTTTACCTATATTTGTAATCTCCTCTGAGCAAAGTCATAGAAAGAAGCTTCTGATTGACCTTCTTCTACAAGAAGATTCCAGCTCTCAGAAAGAATCATTACAGCCTATTCCCATTTACGCTACAAACTCTGGACTCAGTTGTCATTCACAATATGTCTTCTTTGGTGTATGTCTGTAAGAAGGACTTGGAGTAGGACTAAACCTAATGGAATATTTTCCTTTCAGAATGAAGTGCACAAGGCAAAAATTGGAAGCAACTAAAACACAGCATTTTAACATTTTGGGGGTTTTTCTGGTCTACATAGCAATACTTATCCTTTAGAAAAAGGCTCTGGATAAATAGAACACTTTGATTTTATGTGCCATCAAGCCTATTCAAAAGTAGGTGTAAAATTTCCCATACCATTGCTTAAAGAGATTAGGAAGAAACTAGCTCCTTACATTATGGTATATTTTACTCAAAAATTGGTCAAATTTTGCTGACTGAAGTGGAATAAGCTTATAATTGGAACTATCCTGGATAGTGCATATTCATTTTGATATCAAGGCAGAAAGATAAAGATGGCAAAAGACCCTGAAACATTAATTAAAAGGGCTAAGATCAGAAGTAGGCTTCACATGGCAAAAAGGAAATGTCTACAGCACAGATATCTAGAGCTGATCTAGAGTGTCTAGACTCTGTGGTAAGTCAATGAAGAGAATTAGGCTCTTCCAGGCTGCGATTCATTTCATCATCCTAAACGAGGAATCTAAATTAGTGATATGAATCGTGCTCTAAAAGTTACTATTTTTTCCTCCAGTCTTTATAAAGAATCTGAGGGTCATGAGCTCAGATGAGGACCTCTACACAGTAAATATTTTAAGTTAACTGGGATGATTCCAGTTCCTCTTTCTTTGCTCACTTAAAATATTTTAGATCAGCAATATCCCTATTAAAATGAGTTACACAAATAAAATATTCAAGAAAGACAGTGTGATGACATCCTTCTAAGTTATTGGAATTGCTGTCATTGACTTTAAAGGGACATGAGTTTTATCAAGGATGGAGCCTCTGCTTCCTCAGTGTAGCTGTCTGAAAATTCAATATTAAGCAAAACTAGTTGCCAAGATGCCTATGAAGTCAGTGGAGAGGTGCGGACGTGATTTTAGTCATTCTGGACTGAAAAGCTGTCAAAAGTAAGTGGGATGAATATGCAAATGCTAGTGCCCATATTTCCCCATCGACCACGGTGGGAATCCAAAGAACTAGTTTAGACTAGACTCCTAATTTTCGGAAAGCTAAAGTTAATTATCTAGTCTCTGCATTTCTTCTTTATTCTAGTTTTAGAGAAAATACAGTAATAACAGTTGTAATATTCGAAAAAGAATTGGAAAACATTTTTCATTTTCCATTGAGTTAAAATGTTTGAAATTAAACCAAAAAATCTCTATAACTGCTAATTTATGCCATGTTTCCCACTGGGATAGAATATCACCCATCAAAGATACTCTTTCATTTCAAGTGACCTTTAAAAATTTTTTGTCATAAATAACATCCTAGCCCAGTGCAGCGCCTGGTTCAGAAAGCTTTATTAGACACGTACACCTCTACAAATCACTTCTTCCTTAAGTCATGAATACATTTAAAGAGCTCTTGTTCAGAAAGCTGCAAGATAGGTCTTCCTCTTTTTTTCTAATTTTTTTCCTGCTTTATTAGTGTAAGTTTGGAGCAAAACCTAGAGGAAAACATACACTCCACTTAATATTTAGTCATTTTGTCTTCTCCCCTCACAGGTAATATATTCAATAAGGTATTTCTTCCCCATTTTCAGCCTATCTTTCTCCATCTCTTAAAGATCAGTATTTTCACCAACTCTTGAAGTATTTTATTCTCCTAAATTCAGTAGCAAAACTAAAGTTCCCTCAGGACTTCTTGAGACACTATGAAACTTTTTATTATTTTTATTTTATGAATATACTTCATTTAGTATGTTGATGTATTTCAAGATAAATTTCAAGGTTTAGTGCAGAGAGGGAGGAAGGGAGTATCACTACAAGAGTACAGTTTTTACTGAGAAATTAAGTATTTTCCTTTTTTTTTTTTTCAGTAGGAAGGCTTGTCAGTCTTTCCTAAAGACTGTTGCTCTAAATTCATGGAAAATATTTTTAAGGACACTAATTTCCTCTCTTTAAGCTCCTCAAGAGAAAATGGAAACCAAAAAACATCAAAGAGTTCAATAAAAAGTAATATATAAATGATAAGTGAATTTAGCTCCACAGTACCTTTCATGAGAACATTCTGTCATTGACTCAGAATGCTGTGGATGGAGGATCCATTTTCAGCCTCACCACAGACATTTTTGTGTGCATGTATCTTGCCTGTCCTTTTATAAAATGAAGATAAGTGTTCTTTGGTGCTTCTTGGAACCTAAAGTTACCAGTTTGCTCTTGTATTCTAGTGATGAAGAGCAGGTGACTATCTTAGATTGTAGCTATTCAAGGATTTTCCATTGAAATGATCTGATGGAAGATGCATGTTTTGCTAATGTTGAAACATCACAATTTCCTTGGGAACCAAAATTACAAATTTCTTCCAACTCTCTTCTAGACAGATGTCAACCTACATTTTGGTCCCTAGCTCCGTTTTCTAACAGATCAGTTAAACAGTTGTATTCAATGTATGAGGAGCTTGAATAATTCCTACCCAACAAGCTTAAACACAGCAGACTTTTATTTTTACAGTTCCCTACCTAAGACAGCTGTTTTCTCTACCATTCTTAGTTAGGTGGCCATTTTTTAGTTAAGGTAATCCAAAACAGATCTTCTTACAGATAGGATGACCAGCAATATCAAAAATCCTTCCAGTAAGTACGGAACTAAAGTAACATTGCACATTCCTAGGTCTGTAAGAGTAAGCAACTGGAACATTACAGCTAAGTAGGTGTTGATGAAAATGATGGAAACACTTCCTTTGAGCAGATTCCATGAAGCATTCAGTACAACGCAAACAGCTACTTCTCCCTGAACCTTTCCATGCTTGAAATAGAGACTGAACCATCCCAGCAAAGCGGTTCCACGTTAAAATCACAAGACCAACTCTACTGTCCCTACAGACTGGAAACACGCTGGGTCAAATGTTCTCATTGGCCTCATTTTATTACAGTCAATGGAATAATGCCAAAACGAGAATTTGGCCTAGGAACCGAAGCATATGGCATTGTTCTATTACACTTGCACAAATCACTGGATATTATTACTGAGAACATACTGGGCCCTTATTTGAGTGCTGGAGGAGAAAGGGTTTGAGTACAGGGCTGTGAGCCAAGAATTCCTGAGTTCAGTGCTGGGGTCTATCAAATAAGCCACGCTATTGCTCTTTCCTTGTATGTGAAATACAGGGATAGGAGGACAAGAGTATCCACATTATTCACAACATTAATTTTGGCCTACTAAAACCATCTCCCTGGATTTTTTCCATATTCTTTGGAGAAAGATAGGCTCCACCATAGAAAGCCTCAGAGAATTACCAGGTGTTGATATACCCCCAGTGATCAAAAGAAAGGATCCCGCAAAGGAACATATTTGTCCTATCCAGCTAACTTTGAAAATTGATAGCATTCATGTTCAAAGAGTCAGAATGGCAGGATTTATATACCAGCACATTTCCACCATAGCTTAAAGCTAGGATTGCTGTGAGAATGAGTAGGTGATCTTGCTAGCAGAGACAGTATGAAAGTTCACTTGAAATTTGTACTGCTCTTGAAAGACTGGAAACATTACTTAATGTCAGAATTACTGTAGCCACACGTAGGATATTCATAGAGGTCACATAGGATAGTGAGTGATGGAACATTAGCCAACATAATCAAGAGGTTGCCAAGTGCTTAAGGCCAGACAGAACCACTAGAAGGGCTTGTGGAGTCTCATTTCTTGCATCTTTCTCAGTTTTTTACAGTTGCCCATAATTAAGGCAGACAGATTCAGCCTAGAGGGCCAAACGATGCTGCGGGTTGTGTTGCATACAACCAGCCAGTGAATGTCATGTTTGACTCACAGGACAGATTCCCCATTGCTCCCAGTTTCTGATGCCACAAAGCTCAGAGGTGGCGAAGGAAGTAGCTGAAATTTCCAGCCTCAGTCACCTGCAGCAGCCCTGGCCCCGGTGCAGCCTGCAGCAGCTCCGATGTGGTGTGGGTGGAATAGTAAATAGCAGGAGAGAAGGAGGTGAGGCAGCATCTGCTGAATTTAAGAAGTTTTCATTTGAGCAGGCCTGGACACCTACCCCAGGAGTCTTACAGCAACAAGCTAAAGAACTTTTTGGACTACCAGTGTTATTTTTTAGGAAGTCTGGGAAAACTCCAAAGGCTCAGATAGCTGGTAATGTAGTGCTAACATCCTTTAGAAGATCTGGTATTTTTCCCCATAAGACTTTGATAAAGTTTCTGGCAGAGGCTCAAAGGCCCATTTATGCAGGTGTCAAGTGGATAGTCATATTCTGGGAAGCCAAAAAAAAATTCGTCTTCTTTCATGGGTCATGGGTAGTGTAAAATTCTCTACTTTGCCTTAAACATGTTACCAGCTTTTAAAGCTGACCATAAGGTAAAGAATCAAAGGTCAATTTGCAGGGTTTCAGCTAGCTGCCCTAAATAGTCATGAAAGCTCCAAATCCCCACCCTTTCCCTCTTCCACTTAGGACAGATAGAAGTTACCTGTGAAAATACCTACGTCTCCAAAAGACTAGGGAGACTAACCCAGATGCAGAGATCTCATCCACAGACCTCTCAAGTTGGTGGCCAGGATGGCCACCTCTCTGCCCTGCTGGCATGTCCTCAGGTTTCTTCTCCCAGTCTTCATTGCATGTTGGCTGCAGCACATTCCCCAACTGGTGAGGCTGAATAAACTGAAAACACCACTCCATGCAAAGACTGAGAAGGGATGTACTGACACACAGCAAAGAAAGCATATGGGCACATTTCAGCAAACACTTTTGCATTCACCAGCCTTGGCATTGCTGCTGTGGGCCAAACACATCCAACAAACACCACAGCTGATGGCTCTCAAGTGTCGAGGCCCTCTTTGTTGTATTACAATAGATTTCTCCATACTGTGTAAGAACAGTAAAGAGGAGCACAAGGTTTATAACCATCCAAAGAGCCTATCCTGTCTAACTCACCTCTGTCTTTTCCCCTTGAGGTCCTGTCCAGAGTAAGGTACAGGCTACTGAGCCAACCATGAGGACAGCCAAGACATAGGGCAGGTCAGGAGCAGAAGCAGATAGCAACCTGAAACACCAGCTGCTTTCATTATAAGATACAGGCTCACTTTTACCCTGGGAGAAGATTCAATTTGCCCTGACTCAAACCACGCACACCTGGCAAGCTCTCACCTTGGTCTTCACTCGGGTACCCCCATCTCCCACACTATGCCTTACTAGGCAGTTTCGCTGCTGCAAACTATCTGATAAGCCTTCCTCATCTTCCCACATGCTCCTCCGCAGCTCCCTGCCTGCCCCAGAGAGGCATCTGCAAGCGGCGAGCAGAGTCCAGAGCAGCTGGGGATGAGGAGGGCTCCATACTACTTTTCTTCTGTTACTCCTAGATCACCACATCCTCCCCTCAGGTACCCCCCACGCCGCTCTCCAGCTCAGTCTCCTCAATCTCCTATGGCTCTTCTCCAGCCGTGTTATATCTGTGCATTTAAGGGGCTCAGGAAATTCAAACCTTTGAGTCTTGGTTTTTCTCAGAGGTGGGTGAGTTGTGGCATCCCCATTCAGGAGCGTGGCAGCAGAGTGACCTTCCCACTGAGACCTCCAGGTGCCTGAGAAAGCATCTCCCCTGTTGTCCACGCTGTTCCCTACTCTGCCCCATGCTCACTCCGAGCCCAGGTGAAATTCCCACTGAAGCCAACAGAAACATTGCCTGAGCAAGGGATATAGGGCTTGATTAATAGTTTGTTAATTGCTGTGGAAGGCACTGGGGTGACAGATAACTATCCGTAAGTGGGATGAAGGTTGCATTTTTTTCCCTGGTCTTTCATGCCTTTGTGAGAAGGCTCAGATGCCCCAAATGTCAGCCTAGCCTCCAACAATGCAATTTGTGAGCTCCTTTTGTTGTCTAAATTCCCTTAAGTGGAAATACGTTTTCTGACAGCACAGAAACTCTCCCCAAGGCTTCTGTTGTACCAGGTTAATCAACCATACATGACAGCAGAATTAGAGGTGCTAGTATTTTATGTTCTGCATCTAAAGTATATTTCTTCGTGTGTACTTAACAGGCTTTAATTTTATAAAACATTGCGCAACAAGGCACCTTGGGGAAGAGCAATTAACTCAGATTATATTTTCGTTTCAGTGAATACCAAATGAGAAACTGAAATACTGATTTATGTAGCCACAAAGTCAAATCATGCTCCTTAATACTGCCTGATTTTTCAATGTGACCGTCTTTGGTCACAGCCAACCCTTTTAGTCCTGACATGCAATTAAGAAGTTGCTCAAACTGAACTCTCCCTTACAAATATATCAAGATATTTTATAATCACGATACACAGACAGCCAGTCGTGTTTGAAGTTAATTGTGAGACTCCAATCATCTTCAGTGAGAGCAGGAATAAACCTACTGAGGACACTTTGGTTTAATTTTCCTGTTGATGACTATCACAGTCAGTTTATGTTAATTATGGTTGGGGATAGGCACTGCAAAACAATTTGGAGGATGAAGGTACTAATTTAGGATCCAATCTAGCTCTCATTAAAGTCAATGGAGAGATTCCTATTGACTCCAATGGAAGCTGGTTCAAGGCCATAAAGACCGAATGAGCTCATGTGAACCTTCTCATCCAATTTCTCACTACCGAAAAGAAATGATGCATCAGCACCTGAACCACTATTCATGCAAAGGGCTTAATTTGGTCACCTTGAGTCACGCACAGCAGCTCCTTACTGTACTGGCCATTCCCTCAGGATCAAGAGGTCTGTGGACAACATGCAGTGATTTGGGCTGATTCAGGATCCTGTTGACTGAAGGATTTTTCAATTGGAAATGCTCTTCCGTGAATTGCAATAAGGGATGGGATGGAACGAGAAGTGAAGACAGGACAGCACAGCACAGCACAGGGAAGGGAAAGGCAAGGCAAGGCAAGGCAAGGCAAGGCAAGGCAAGGCAAGGCAAGGCAAGGCAGGAAAGGAAAGGCAAGGAAAGGCAAGGAAAGGCAAGGAAAGGCAAGAAAGGAAAGGAAAGGAAAGGAAAGGAAAGGAAAGGAAAGGAAAGGAAAGGAAAGGAAAGAAATTTCCATCATGAACCCAGAAACAACCTCAGTTGCCATTTTCAAGGCTTTCAGGCGGGATGCACGGAGCAAGCCCCAAGGAAAGGAAAGGAAAGGAAAGGAAAGGAAAGGAAAGGAAAGGAAAGGAAAGGAAAGGAAAGGAAAGAAATTTCCATCATGAACCCAGAAACAACCTCAGTTGCCATTTTCAAGGCTTTCAGGCGGGATGCAAGGAGCAAGCCCCTCATATTATTTCCCCAGGGCATCACATCTGTTCCTCCCCAGCTTTGCTGCGAGAAGGCAACCTGATCCTGGTAACACGGAAGGCAGGGAGTCATGGACCCCGCTACTCCCCCATCCCCTCTCCAAGGCAGTCCACCCTCCTCTGCTCTTGCAACGACTGATTCCTCTGCTCCCTTACTGGCAACTGCCTGCCTGGCAGCCTGAATCAGGGAGAGCAAACAGAAGTTGAGGCCAGACAAAGCAGAAAAACGGAGAATTCAGCCTCCCTGCCTGCAAGGCTCCTCTCAAGAGTCAGGCAGCCAGCGAGCCAGAAACTTCCATCCAATTATCCCAAAAGGGATATGTTAGAAAATCCCTTCCCATGCAAAAACCAGCTTCTTTTATTTTCTTTTCTTCTATGTCATAAATCCGCTATGAATCCCATGCATTAAGTTTTATTTTTACTCTTTACATGATCCACAATATGCCACCACCAAGAAAAATTTATCGATGAGGTATGTTTTTTCCCTACTTTAGGAAAAGAATTCATTCTTTCTGGCTCAATCGGTAGAAAAATCTCATTCAGTGTAAATAAGGTTGTCATTACTGTCTATTAAGATATATGATTTCTTTAGACACAAATATATTTAGTCTGTGAAAAGTTCATGAAAATTGGAATTTTATTACATCAAACAGAAGTAGAGATATTTTTTCACAGCATTTTCCAGGACACCTAATTCTTATGCATGTCCTACTCTGAAGATAGCTCTTTAATAACGACACCCTATTACCTGTGTTCATTGCTCTAGGTTTTTTTTTCTTTTTGCCTACCCCACTCATTAATAAATATTTTACTACTTTTAGTTAGCATGCCAGTGTCAGTGCAGCCAGGGAAAAGAAACTGGATTTCCATCTGTCTGCTGTACTTGCACAGGAATCATTAACTAATTTCCAGTTGCAAATTTCTATCTACTAATAATGTTCAAGCCACACGGAAATGGGATTGAATTTCAGATTCCAGCCTGAATCTCTGAGACTAATAATGGTGAAAAAAAAAATAGCATTTTTGATACCAAGGAGTTTTGATGTAGTCTTTGAAAAAGAAAAGAATGGGTCTGATTTAGGGTCTTTCAGGACAGACGTGAGGTTTAAGCACAAAATGGAGAATTTGTTGGGTCTTCCCACTGTGGTCTTCCAGGAGCAAAAAAAAAAAACAAAACAACTTGCTATGTCATGAATACTTACTTCTCTGCAACAGGATATTAACCGTCAGCCAACCAGCCCATCAGATAGCTTGGCTTGCCGTCTCTGGGCCAGGAATTAAGATTCCTATGGCCCTTAGTCAGCATTGCTACCAGGGAAGGCAGAGAGAGCCCTCCCCTCTTGCCAAGACAGTAGCAGTGCTGGTGAGCTTGTCTCTGACAGAAGTCACTCTTTGCGTATCTTCCACCCATCAGTCTGGGAATTAAGAGATAAGGAACATTTCCGTACATAAATAACCTCTGAGCTGTCTTTGAAAATAGAGCTCGGCATTTTTCAGCTTACCACTGGCGATGGCTTTCCTGCTTATGCAAGGCTAGTTCATCATAGTCCTGACTCAACACTGCAAGAGCCATCATGAAGGCCACCCCCGACCCCTATGCTGCCAGGGTGACCGGATCCCTGGGCAGAAGCCTGCCCTGCTCCTCCCTCTCCTAGGAAAATGCAGAAGAGTCTGCATTTTCTGCCTTCCCCGAGGATGAGGGCTGCTCCCTGAGGATGGGTAATTCCAGCTGTGGGATCTGTTCCAGATGCACCCGTGCTGGCTGAAAAAAAAATCTCCATGCCCATCTGGCTTGTCACTATCTCTGCAGTCCTATGGGTGTTTACTTCTTCGATCGGCTGACTGCAAACACCCTCACCCACTCCAGCCTAGATAACACCTGCTAATTTAAGCTACCTACACCAACCTCACTCAGGAAGCACCCACGCGGATGGTTTGGCCAGCAGGTTGTGTGGAACTGTCACTAAAGTGAGCAGAACAAAGAAATGGCAACCTGGTGTCCCCATGCAGCTGTTTGCAGCTGCCTGCATCTGTGATGATTCCCCCCTGGGACACCGGGTGGTCCTGGGGTGCTCCATGCAGGCAGGAGGGGATGACTGAAGGGAGAAGCACAAGGCACTGTCTAGCTGCAGCCTTGAGTATGGTCACACTAGGGTGGCAAAATGCAGACCCGTGCTGGAACTGAAGGGAGGCTTTTTGGCACAGAGAGTACCGAATTCCTTTCCATAGCCCTCCCGTAGACCCTCTCTTCTTCCCCTGGTGCACATCCCCAGATCTCAGCTTTGCTGGATGGAAAGACCCACCAGCAGAGGAAGGATTCAGGCATATTTGCTTTCAGTTCGTGTATCCTGCTGCATGTGAAAAAGCGCCGTGTAGTCAGAGCACCATTCTGACCTCCTCCTTATCGCAGCCCTGTGGCGCTTGCACACAGAGACCAGCAAGAGAGACCAGAGAAAAGGACCTAATCTGCAATCCTGCAAACTGGCTGAGGACACCGGACAGAGAAGCACAGCTATCTTATCTCTCTCCATTTCCCCCCTGGCTGTTTCCAGTATGTCACTCATAGAATACCTGTTACCCCCAACATTGCTAGAGGTTATACTCTGATCTCTGTCGTTTCTCATCTACACCCAACTCTGCTGTCTGTAAGGCAGCCTGGTCTTGCATCCTGATGAGATGAGAACAGCATACCAAACCCCAGTCAAACCCCCAGCCAGGTCACAATGTCCTTTCTTATTTTTACACCTCAACTTTTCAGCACCTCATTCCCACAATTCCCTCCACACGAAATAATGTTTTGAAATCACTGGACAGATGCAATAACTTCTCTTGTTTTTTTGCTGGAAGGGTTAATGTTCTGCACCCTGGGCAAACATGGGCTTCTGCAGCCAGACAGCTCTTCAGCTGCATGCACCCTCCTGGCATCCCACCAGTCCACACTGGCCAAGGTTTCTCTTCTCATCTCTGCGGCCTTCATTCTCTGACACATACAGATCTTGCTATGCCATTACAGGCCTCACCTTGCATAAAGCAGTCGTGGAAAAATGAAATGCTTTCTCTGCTTTTCCTCTGTCCCCTCTCAAGCCTCACTCAGCTACTCCAGTGCATTGGTTTTCAGCCCTCTTCCCTTCCCAGTCCACTCTGAAAGGTCATCTCTGTCTACGAAGACCAACTCACGTAAATTTCTTGAAGTATGCAAGACCTTTTCTACTGCCTTCTGCAGGCTAGGCCCTTGAGAATCCATTGACAGCTTTCATTGAAGCTTTCTTTAATGCTGATGAGAAAATTGTTCAAAACACCTGCATTCATCAAAAACTAGAGCTGATCTCAGGATAGCGTATTGGGCCAAAAGACAGATAATTGGCCTTAAGCACTGTAGAAATCTCATAAAACATGCTCACGTTCAAAGAAATCCCAAGAAAAACTCTTACCTTGAGGAATCTCATCACTCCTGTGCTCCTATGCTACTCCCAAGGAGAAACAGTTTTTTCTGTCCTAAAGAGGATACTGTTTTCTCCCTGCCTCACCCTCACTCAGCTATGTTTTCCTATGCTCTCTGTTCTTCTTTTGGGAAGAAGCATCTTGGTAGAGAAGCACTCTAATCCAGATGCATCACATTCAATTTCCACATCCTAAGAGAGATACCTCGGTTAGGAACAACAGAGGGAGTTCCCACTGGAGGATGGTTCAGATCTTAGTTTTATTGATTTAAGTGACTCTTTCAATCCTTTGACAATGGAGAGACCAGAAGATAACTACCACCTCAGTGCGTACTTGGTTTTCATGACTGAAGGCACTCCAAGACCATGGTGAATGCCAGTGAATTTGTGTTCCAGCTTTTGACTTTGAGCAAGGGCAATTTCCAGTTCTATTTCAAACTGAAAATTACATAAATTACTGTTTTCTGTAGAACAGGCAAAATGGAACTCAGGGCATAAAATGCAGAGGCATTTATAATCTGAATTTACGCTCCACTTCTATCACTTGAAGGTGGAATCAATACTTCTCCACCTCTCCCACCCAACTCTCTAAAATCCCATTGACTTCAGTGGGTATTTCCAGCCCCAACTGAGGCATATTTTGGGGCAGTATTATTTGCCCTAGTAAAAAAATTCTTGCTCCCAAAGTACTCTAGTAGGGTATTCCTTTTCTTTCACGCAACACTCCTTGTCACAGATTTTGTTCTCCACAGTTTCCATTCCACGGTACCAGGCAATACCAACATAGCTGAGGAACTGGATTTGGCAACGCGGGCGAAGCTGTAACTATAACTATAGCATGTTCCCAGCTAAGAACAGAAACCAACATTTAGGCTTTAAAGCAATCTTGTCAGAGAGGCAGATCAAATAATGATGGCTAACACAGCAACATCTCTGCCCACAAGAGACACAACACACAGTGAGTGTTTGTGAAAAGATCTCCCACTGACTCCTATAGATATGCATCATCACAGCCAGAGCATGGGTGGGGTGAGAAGCACAAGCCACATGAGGGCAAGTACGTCCAAACGTGCTATCTATCTCCTACTACCACCATCATCCGGGATAAAAGAACTGGGATCATGAAGTGAGGAGGAGGCTGAAAGGAGCCTTGTGAGAAGGACAGAAAATAAGGAAGACAGACAATGCGATTGATAGATGCTTTTCACTGTTGTTCTGGATATCCTTGGCTGCAGGTCTCCAACGTGCATTGAGGCTTTCTGTTGTTTCACAACATATAATTCCTGAAGGATTTTGATAGGAGAACTTTCCCTGAATTTTCTGTCTTTCAAATCACACCAAGGGCAAAGGCAGACACACATCTCCTATCCATCACACCCCAGTGTGGAAAGAAGAAACACTTCAAAACCACAGGCAGAATGGGAGAGAGACCACAGGTCTATCAGCCAGGAGGGCAGGTTGCATGGAGAGATTAGCTCTCAAGTGGCGTGACACAGTGCACTGGGCAATATGAAGGACTTTTCATAACTTCCCCAGAAAGAATTTCATCACCTTCAACTGCAAAAAATTCATGGCAACAGCATTCATTTTCACACCAAGGTGCACTGTTCCAGTTTTCTTGGGTCATTTCTCTCTACAGTCACCAATAAAAAGGCCCAGGAGGAGATCTTCTTCAGCAGATGGGTGCCTCAGGACAGGATCTCACAGTGGACTTCTTCAGAGGGTCTAATTTCTGGCCTGGTTCAGTTCCTAATGAATCGCGGGGAATCACTGCCAGTAAATTTGATAGTGGAGTTCAGCCAACACTGAGCACTTTGGAAAATCCCAGCCCAAAACACTCTCAGGTATAAGGGATGGGCTGAGAGCAGATCAGAAGACTATTCCTGAAGAGTTAACTTCATTGGGAGATATCATGAATGCTCTGCTTTAGAAAATCAGGTCTTTTGTCATATTTTTTCACATACCTGTGCACACCGATTGCACCCACATGTCATGAGCATACTCACTGAGAGGTACTTAGCAACACTTAAACAAAAATCTGCTGTTTCTGCTGTAGATTATTATTGGAAAAGTTTTGGCAGTCTTTATATTGACAAATATGATATTCCACATCCAAAATCTTGAAAGATCTCAAAGCCAAGAAATCTCCACTGAGAACAGCACTAAGGACTTTTTGTTATTTTTATCCATTTCTAAATATGGATTCAGGATCCTAAATTTAGATCCCCACGTGAAAACAAAATTCCTGATTCAAGTGTTTTCAAAAACATATTCACATAAGAAGCCCAAAGGACAAAAAAGAAAAAAGTAATGAAGACCCACACTGGAAGCAAGGGATGGCGATTCCACACCTTTGAGTTTTGCAATCTTTACTTGTGGCTAAAAGCAAAGCCAATTAAAGTAAACAGGAATCTGGAATCTGTTGTTGACACCAAAGTCTTGGAACAAGGATTTCAGCCAAAACTTTACACTGAATCAACGTCTCAAGCTCTATTTTCATATTTTATTAAAAAGAAGGGGATTCTTAGCTTGCATGGCCAATCAGATTCAGTAAAACAAGCATGAAAAAGTGGTGACTTTAGACACTCCCAGAATCAAATTCTGAAAACAAAGCAACTCCGTCTCTATCTAGACTGTCTGTTAGGGAGTGATTGTCACAAACCAGTCCCGTAATCAAACTCTTGGTGAAGGCTTCCAATATGAGCTGGAATTCTCCATTTGAATCTACTTCTACTTCTGAACTGATCACAGATAAAGGCATTTTGAGATCAACTCTAACTAGTAATTCGTGTTCAGCACCCAAGCTCCTTCTATGCTTTAATCTGTTCCTTCTAACTTTAATCTAGTTAGAAACAAACTTACTATGCTTATATGGCATTTTTTGTCTGAATTAGCTAACTCAAGTAAGTCAATACAAGAGCAAGAAGCACTTCATGTAGTCCTACCTCTGCTTTATCAAAGTATTTACATATGCTCCTGTCTTTAAACTCAACTGTAAGTGTATTTATGTACTTTCAGGAACTGAGACATACGGTTTTAATGACATTAAATCAGAGACTTCTTCCTATCTGAAATAGCACCTCTACCTTCCCCTGAGCATTAGAGTTTAAACAGTAAATGACTTTGATCTTTGCTACCCTTCATTTTGGTTGTGGAGTTGCAAAATGAAAACCCACATGACAAGGATATGCCAAACAAATTAACACACCGCTTTGCCCAACTGAACCCCCACCCTGTGAATATTAGACAGAGATTCAGAGTAGCTTAAGTTCTGCTGAAAGTTAAAATACATGAAATCAAATATAATATTGTGCACCTAGGTCTAAGTGGAACTCTTTTTTGGTGTTTTGGTACAATTGTGCTTTACAGGACCACACAGGGGGAAGAGGATATGGGAGATATTTGAAAGTCATTTCCAAAAGAAGAGCTGGAGAAAAAGGTCTCAAGTTCTTTCCACATTCAGTGCTACCCAAAGTAAAATATAATGTAGACTCATTTTCAGTAGAGGTAGTAAAGTCAACCATGAACGTAGATCATAGAAATGATGTGCGATTATGCGTTGAGTAGGGCTCTCTCTGACTTTGTTTCTTACCAAGTTACCTTTGCTATATCAAACCACAGAACGACATGCTCCACTCCTAGGTGATCAGCCCTGATGCACAGCCCGGGCTGGGGCATTTCAAGTATAAGTTTTGCTCACCTTTCCCAGGAGAGAGGGATGAGCCGGTGCGCACACGTGTGAATGCACAACAGTTTTGCTAAGTATGTCAGGCACCTACAGGTATTAGCTATCCTGTAAGCTGAAAAGTGGGTTGGAGGTTGGTCTTTGGCACAGAGTGCTTCATGGCACTAGCACTTTTCTGTTGACTGTGTGCAATAGACAGGGCTCACCCCAATCACATCCGTGACCTCCTCTCATTCCCATCATCTCCTTCTGACTGACAGTGGATCTTATGCTGACACACTGCTGAAAAAACAAGATTTATTTTTTTTATTTTGGGTATTTGGTTTGTTTGTTTGTTTGCTTTCTGTTTTTGACCAAGTGAGTTTATGGCCAGATCAATTCCCTGATCTGAATCACCATGCAGACCCACAAACATTAGCGAACGCACAAAGGGAATGAGTGGCTGGGGGGAAAAGGAGACTCAAAGGACCCTACCAGTGACTCTTTCCAGTAGATTTTTCAAGAGTTGTGCCAGATTAAAGCAATGACTTAACCACAGTATTAAACAGTCAGCCTTTACTCAGGCAAATTTTCCATTATCAACGAACCATTTATGTTAGTGGGAAAAATCCCTGTTCTCAAATGACTCTGGAAGTGCAGTGACAAGAGCAGTGCAAGTATTTATAAAAGCTATCCCAGAATCTGGTTTGTACTGGAAATAGGATCAACTACATTTTGATTTAGATTTAATGGGCCCAGAGCTGTCACCTGTGTACCTGTTTTACACGCCGTTCTCATAGCAAGAAGAAATGCATCTTTCCCAGAAGGCTTTCCCAGGGCTGCTATGTATGATGGTCTTGTGGAAAAGAGAATCAGACTCGGAAAAATCTGAACCATCTGAGATTCATTCTCAAAAAGGGTTCCAGCCCATCAAATACAAGGCCATGAGAAATGGGAAAGTGGCTTTTCCTTACACCTCCAGTGAAGTGTTTTGTACCATCTCTGACACGCTGTGTGTAATCTCAGGGCAAGCATGTGTCATGGGGCAAGAGGCTGTTTATGCCTCAGGACCATACGCGCTGAACTCAACCAAGGGGAAACTTCCCCACAACAGACGCAGCTTTTTTGTGGAAACAACAAAACAAAAGGGAGTGCTGGGACAAGCTGCCCCCTCGATTGGAGGAGTGGAGGGTGTTGTTCCCAGAAATCCACCTGCGTGTTCATATCTGTCTCATTTGCATGCATTTGTTTAAGCTTTTTAATTAGCAGAAGGCCAGATCCTGATTACATACACACGTGGGCACAACTCAATTGATCCCAGCGCTGGCCCATCTTGCTGACCTCACAAACCATCTACCAACACCTTTCATTCAGCTGAGAGACAGAAGACACGTATCAGGCACATCAGAGAGCGAAGGGAGGGAGAGCAGCAGGAGTGGTTCGCCAAGGAGATAACAACAGCTCTCCTCCGTCTCTCTGCACCACTGTGGGATAGGATGGGGCTGGGCATGACCTGGCAAGTCCTGCTGATTTGCTTCATCCCACAGATTACCCAGCAGCCCCACATCGGTGCAGTCCCACTGTCGATCACATGATATCACCCCAGCATAAATGCACTTAAATTGCTCAAGAGCCGTACGCAGCCCAAGAGCCCCCATGGGTATAAAGTATCTTGCTTTCCCATGCAGCGAGATCAGAATCAGGCACAGTATTGGTTAGGGAGCGGCAACAGCAGTTCCATAATTAACTCTGAAACTGGGTTCTCATTAGACCTTGCTTTTCATAAACACCCTTCCCTCCACGCATGCCTAATTTCCTACTACTCATCAGGGAGGTTAATAGGGACTGAAGTCAGTAGTAAAACTCCCATGGGTTCCACTAAGGCAGATTCACACCCACATAAGAAAGGGCAGTGAACTAGGTGCATCTCTTTATCTCCTTTTTTCCTAGATATATGCACAGCACCTTGCAGCATGAAGATCAAGCTGGGCTGCTGCTGCCAATGAATGTTAAACAGACGTTGCAGTGACACTCTGAAAGGGCAGGATATTATATCACCCTCCACATTGTGTGAGGTGTTTGCTCAGTGTCAAGTCTATTCAAAACTACTGTCACATCTCTTTTGGATTTTTTTTATTGTTGTTCACTGCTGTTGTTCCTGGGGAATATGTATGTGCCCTCATTTATTCACAGCGCCCCATATCTGCAATGCAATAAATGCGGGCAGATGTCTTGTCTCACATAGAGCAGACTCTTTCTCACATGTCAGGATCAGGCCCATCTTTATCTTGCTCCAGAATGAGAGTTTTGCCAAAGAGAAGAGCCTGGGAAGGACAGATGCAGCTAACCCGGAGGTGGGGAGAGTGGGAGAAATGGGCGCAGGAGGCAGAGTGGGCAGCTCCTTTCCAGTGATATAACTCCAGCTCCAGTTCCTCTTTTGGGTGCAGGATTCATGTCACCATTGAAGAGCAAGATGGGCACCTCATTTGTCACCCCGAGTATCTACAATGGGTGGGCTTTAGCTCCCTGTTGCAACCTTATCCCAGAAGTGCCTGTCCCTCCTCTCTGCCTGGAGAAGGTGCTACAACCCATCTAGTTTACCCCAGATGTCTAACATCAACCTGCTCAACGTTAGCCAAGCTACATCCCATCCCTGGTACCTGCCTCAGCAACAGGGTGCTACCCATGGGCAGGGAGGAGGAAGGAGGCAAGGACAGCACAGTTATGCTCCTAGTGCCTCTCCCCCTCCACCCCAGCCCTGCAAATCCACAACATTTCATCAGCTCATCAAGGTGGGGGTATCATTTTTCTGGGTCTCTTGAGATTAATTAATCCTCCACAACCTAAGAAAATTTTAGCTGAGGCATGACTTCTTAGCTGATTTCCAGCCTAAGGAACCAGTGAAGGGGATCAACATGCAGTTTGAGAGCTCGGCACAAAGCAGGGATGCCCTCTTGAATGGGGAGGGATATCCAAGGCCACATTTCCAAGTCCTTTCATCACTTCATTCATGACCCTAGAAGAGGAAAGAACCTTGCCTCATTGCAGCCACCTGTGATGTCTCTCCACTTGCTAGGATCTGCCGTCCCACTGTTGGGACTTCCAGATGATCCCATCTTTCATCTCCTCCATCTTCTGAGGAGCCTTTCTCCTGCTCCACCTCCACTCTTCTCTACCTTAGCCCCCCTCCTCCCCAACTGCCTCCACTCCCATTGGCCTGAAAACCAACCACAAAAATGCAAGGAAAGTTTCTGTGCCTAGGTGGTGATGAACAACACAGCCAAGTGATTGTCTGGCTGTGGAGGGTAGAAATTTAATTGGAGAGAGGCTTAGCGATTCCTCTTGCCAAAAGAGTGAAAGGCAAAATTGAACAGAGCAAGCTCAGAGCAATGAAGTCCTCCGGCCAGGTCGAGCAGATGCCAGCTGCTGGGGAAAGCATGGTCCCAACTGGGGATGTGAGAGGGGTGAAAGAGCCGTTTCGGTTAGCAGCAGTGTCTGTCCAATGTGTAGAGGGAGGGTGATCTCCCCTCCAACACAATGTACTCAATGAGGGCAGAGAGGAAGGAGAAACAGGTGAAATGACATGTGCTAGGCCATACGGCGAGCAAGTGGCAGAGCCCAGCAAAGTGCCAGGAGCTGCTGTGCAATCACTGCCAGCTTCCCCAACACCCTCTAGGTGGTCAGCTGGGGAATCCACAGGAGTCCTGGTCCTACAGACCTCAGGGGCTTCTCGACCCAAAGCCCCCAGACCCAGTATCTCACCCTAGGATGTCGCAGCAACCATGGGCAGGTGTGTTTCTGGTGGGCACAGTGAAGCTCCTGTCTTCCAGGACATGCCCATCTTATTCAGCCAAGCAGGGATGGCAGAACTCTTTGCACATACTAGGAAATGATTGTTTAACTTTTGATAGGAACAAAGGCTTTACAAGGAGAGATAAACTGGATTACACTTTTTTTTTTGGACCAGACAGCTATGGTAGTTCGTTAGCTCTGCTCCACAGGTCAGCCCAGAACCTGCTTTTTAGAGAAGTGGTGGACCTAAGAACTGGTCCCAGCATGTATGTGAGGATTCCTTTGGACCAGAAATCTCCAGCTGGGGGGTAGCCCCACGGCCAGCTGTCTGCCACCCCCTGCCAGCTCCTTCCTGCCTTGGCAGGAAAACCTGCCGTGAAATGCCACAATTTCCAGCCAGCATCATACCCAAAGGGCTATCACGACTAGTCAGGGCAAGTCAGAGCAACCCTAAGGCTGCTTAATGGCATCTTTGCCGAGTCCTATGTGGCCTCTGCAGTGCGGAGAGCCAAGGAGACAGAGAGGTGGCTTAAAGCATCCTTGTAGTGGGCTAACTCTGGACCATGGCACTATGGTGTGTGTGCACATGTATGTGTGTGCACACGTATGTGTGTGCAAACGTGTATCAATGTGAAATATGGTTAATATATGTGAATAAGTTCAGAGCCAACATTACAGCTTCGAGGGAGCCAATCCAACATTGTTACTCATCTAATTCCAAAGAGCAGTTATTTCTTTTAGTCAAAGTTTTATTTTTATTTCAAATGTGATGTGGTTACAAACTCATTCCCTTGTATAATTTTGCTTTCCAAGTTAATTACAAGATGTTCTAATTAATTATATTTAATGATTAACGTACAAACTCACAAGGAATGAACATAGCTTAGAGAACATTTGCTCTCAAAAGATATGTCTAGACTAGTTCGGTTTATCAGGAAAAGGTTGAAAAAATTAAAATGAGAGAGCACCAGGGAGAGAGAGCAAAAATACACTGTGTAAGAAAAAATAACAATAAAAAAAGAAACCCAATTACGTCCAAACAAGAGCATATTTTTCTTTGGAGTTCAAACACCACCTTTAACCATCTCCCCACCCAGGATCTGATTACTTTTAATGGGACTCTGCTTGTGATTTAAGTTGTTGTTCATTTGTACAGTAATTAAGTTGAGTTGAGTTGGTGTCTATTACATCATGGTTTATATTATGAATTCACACTGCAATTATGTGCGTGTGTGCAAGGGTAAGTGAGCAGAAAAAGGACCTTCTAGTTAAGATCACAACCGATAACTCCAGCAGGCTGGGTTTAGCTAAGCTCTGCCACACACTTCTCCGACCACAGCCATGTCACCTCCAGACATCCAAATGACACATACAAGAGTGGGGACATTGCCTCCAGACGTCCTAGTAACACATATACCAGAGTGAAATTCCCATGAGGAAGCAGGATCCTGAGGAGAGACTGTGAGGCTAATCCTTCACCCCTTGGGCCAGATGACTGCTGACACCTGGGCACTAGTCACTAAGCAGCGAAGCATCTAGCCCAGCAGGACCATGATTTTAAACAGGGTCTCCATTACCACAGGAATTATGGATTATAACATGAAGCATCCATCCAGGGGAAAAGAATACACGTACATATCTATTACACACACTTCTGCTTGTAATACACACACGTCGTATGTGCATGTATAATAGACACCTAATTTCTAATGCAAGAAATTTATATTTTATATAGGCAGAAATTGGAGTGGATTAAGCCAAAATATGTTTCAAAGTCAGAATTTAAAAGCTTCATTTTTTGTTCCCTTTCACAGCTATTTTGTCCAATTCAGTAAATTATCAATGGGCTGCAAAACTCCCCTAAATGTTAATGCCAAGATGACTGCAACAAAGATTTTCAAGCAGTATGTTCAGAGGCCCCCCAGTTTGAAGCATGTGGATGCTCTGCTGGGTTTAGTGCTTGTAGTGTCATGTTGCTTGGCGAGCTGGCTGGGGACAAGGACACCCCTCCACGAGGTGCTGCATGAACACAGGCTCTATTGTTCATCCAGACAGTGGAGTGCTCATGGCAAGGGATACAGATATGCCAGCTTTCATTTTGTGCTGTGAGAACGGGCCAGCATCATCTCCCCAGATTTATTCTCACCAGCACAAATGCTGAAGTCTCATTACCACCTTCGACAAAATATTGCACTGGCGCAGACTGGAGGGAAAGAAAAATCTTGTTTCACCAAGTTATGACAGAGAAGTCAGACACTTCTGGCAAGAACCTGAAGGAAAACACCAGAACTCCTCACTCCTGCTAAAAGCTTCACTTCCATTCTGGTATTAAATAACCTTGACTTGCTGCCCCAGTTGTCCATCTTCAAGACTTTTACACTGTTGTGAGATTTGGGAAGTGGCCACAAGTAGATTATGAGGGTTCAGGAGAATAACAGCAGTAGAAAAGGGCAATGAGGAATCTGGTCCCTTTTAGGTCTTCTGGAAACAAAACTGTGCAAAGCATATTTGTAGGAAGGAAGGAGTCAATATTTGGATAAACCAAGCACCGCTTTTATCCCCCTTTCTTTTTCAGCACTAGGATCCAAATTATGCTCCCAAGTCCCTATTTAGCATCTCAAGCTACATTCTTGAAAGCATTTAATTTCATCTGTTCTAGTAAATAAAACTTGCATGGGTCTGTTCTTTGGCCCGGAGGCCAATTGGCATGGACCAACTTGCGTCCATGCTCATAACCGTCTTTCGTTCCAAAACCGGGGGGCTGCATCTGAATCGCCTGTGGTGATGCTCCTTGGCCGGGGCTGCCCTTGGACCGTGCCCAGGCATTGTCTGGGATAGTGCTAGTTGGAACAGGACGGAACTATCACCAGGGACCATGCTAACGGTTGGACAGTTTGGGAGATCATGTGCCAGTACCTGGGCTTGAACTCTGGCCTTCTTTAGTTTATCAACACAGCCATAGCTTTAGGTGCTTAAGTGTAATTATTTAGGGACACAATTCCCATGGATCTCCCTGTAGAATGCACCTAAAAACAGGTTTCATAGCAGTCTGTACATGGTTCAGGAGCCTGCCTAAACCAATAGAAAACACCAAGAAGAAAAGAGCAGAAATGAAATGTTTTAAATCCTGCTTCCCTCCAGGATGTAAGCATCATATTCTAGGCAGCAAGAGGACGTCTCCCTTCCCAGAGGATTCATGGCCCTGACCCCTCTCCTGGACTTATGCAAAGATTTTTCTCTCAGAAACTCAAGGAATGGACATGGACTTTCCTCTTCCCCACCTCTTTTATCCCTCCTCTGAAGGACCTCACAGTGGATGTGTAAGTACGGGGTGAGCTCATTCCTTCACCTGAAAGGATTTGAATCGGCTTTCCAGGAGAGTGCATGAAAAAAAGTGGAAGGAGGAAGGTCTGGGACGCTGAAGGAAGAGGAGGACAAGTAGAAAGAGTTGAGAGACACCAGCCAGTAGGGTTTGTTATTGACATGTAAGTTATTATTATTAAGCAACTGGGAGCAGGAGGGAGAAAAATAAAAAGAAATAAAGATTGGAAGACAATCTAAAATACTGTAGTAAAACAAAACTTTACTTTACTGCTAATCCCACTGAAGTCTCTAGCCTGGTGTTGTCTCAGCAGAACATATTCTGTGAGCAACTTGGGAAGTAATTTGAGCGTCTCTGAAGTGCTTTGTCTTTCATTGGCTCATCCAGTATTAAGTCATCTGGCAATGAAGAAAAGTGTTTAAAGTTAACTTCCATACAGAATAAATTCCTCTGGAAAACTCTCGTCATTCAGCCCGGTTTACCCAAAGTCTGGTTGCATTGATTAGACTGGGGTTGGGTTTGAATTTTTTTAATGTGTTTTCATTTTTTCTGTTTTTTTTTTTTTTTTTTAAAAAGAAAGGCAATTAAAAAAGAGTGCTGCTAATTTCTTTGGACTTAGCAACTTCTTGGAAAACTTAGAAGGCAGATGTTTGAGTCAGGGAAGAGAAAACTGGTGCTAGGCTTCTGACATGCTTGTCTGTCATCCCTGTACAATGAAATTGCAATCGCAGCTCCCCCAGGACACTAGGGATTAAAAGCTTTGTGTCGGTGAAACTGCAGACCCAGGGAAGCAAGGTGCATCCCTTCTCGCTACTGCCTGCTAACCAAGGGTTTTGCAGTTAAGCTAGAGCCAGTGCTAAAAGCAGCCTGGTATCCCCACTCAGGGGTGGTCTAACAGGTCCCCTTCACCTCCAATTCCACATATGGGTCTTTTGTATCCACACTAGTCTTTTCTTCTCTACTTTCCAAATGCCAGGGAGGCAATGAAGGCTTTGATGTTCTCAGGAGCCTTGCTTCAGCGCGCTTCTCTGCGCACACCCACCAGTGCTTAACCAACCCAGAGAGCTCCTCATCTGCAGGCAGCTTGATGTGTTCTCCCAAAGGGCCAGCACGGTACCTCCACACATCCACGTGGTCCTAGCTGGTCCCATAGGCAGCTTGACACCCACCACTGGTTCCCAGCTGCCTCCATCCCCTTCAACCCAGGTCATCTCGGCTTTTTTCCCTTGTTTCCAACTTGATTCCCTGTTCTCACTAGCTACACAGTCCTGATCATCTCTTCCTACCCGCAGGCTTGGGAAGCTGAAACACCCCCGTCAAGTAACACACCTAGTTAACTGTGTAATGCTGTACCTATGGGGCAATTCCATCCCAGCACCTGCAGGGATCCTGATTACACCCTAAAACATGATATTTCAATTTCATTATCTGATTGGGCATTAGCAACGAGCACCACTAATGAGTATATTAGTCAGTTCCTTTATTAAACTAGCGGCAGCATTTGATGCAATGACCTCCTGATGTAGCTCTTTGATGCCATGTGATTTGATTTTTATTTCTTCTATTTTTTTTTTTTTAATTGAGAAAGATACAGCAAGGCAAATGGAAAAATGGTGAGGAGCAGAATTAGCACATTGGTAGTGCAGGTAAATACATGTTCAGCAAGGAGAGGGAGTTTTATAGGAGATGCAGAAAAGGCAAGTAGTGAGCTCTAGCTAGCTAATATTTGAATATACCTATTCATTATTCCTGCCATTATTATTATGAATTTGTTGTTGTTATTCTATTACACATTCAGTCCTGCAGACTGGTTTTGCCATCTATAACCTGGTGATCTTTCACCCTTAGCAGTTGTTGTTTGGCCATATTACCACAGGGCTCATTGTGCAAGAGGTTGTGCAAGCCCAGAACAAAAAGGGGATACCAGCCCCGGGGCATTTCCAGTGTAAGTGTTAGATGAGTGACAACAGGCAGATACAGATGAACAGAGGAGTAGGAGGAAACAGGGACACACGTGTGACTGATTCAGAGGGAAGGTTTGGAGCACAGCTTTGGGCTTAGCCAGCTACGGACTCCATCAGGGAAGCATTGCGTTCAGGCACATAAATTCCCATGTCCTGGCAAAACTCCAGGCTGGGGAATAATACAGAACATCCTACTGAAACTCCCATTATAGTTTTCACTAGATAAATCATTGCACTTTTCCTTCCAAGATACTCTGGTAGTGCGGTCACAGCCCCGGATGACTCCTGCAGCCCTTTCCAACCATGACTGCATTTTCACAGATTCCATCTCAGGTTCAGTTCCAGCCTGATAGTTAATCACAATAGTGTTCAGGGCTCCTTCAGATAATTACTGGAGGTAGTAAGCTAGCCAAACTGAAGAATTAGATGCTTTGCACCCATGCAAATGGCTTGCATGGGCTTACATAAGAAGCATTTGCATTGGCCATAGATCATTTGTGGCATTGCTCTGGCATGTTGACCTGTGAAACATCATCGTACGATCCACCTGGCTTTTGAGACTGGTTCACTCAGGCTGCTGGAAGAAAGATATTAAATACACAGGAGATCTTAACAGAATTATTTCTGCAGTTATTTTCCTTCAGGAGGTCAAGAAGCAGCAAAGCAAGCTGGGAAAATAAGGAGTAAAAATAGCTGTGTTGGTATGGTAGAAATTTAAAATACTACTGCCATGGTGCCAAGTATGTAGTCTAAACCTAATACTCATATGCCACCATGCTGTTGTGTTCTCTCCCATCACAAGTAAAGCCCTCTGCTCCCCACTGCCACGGAGGACAGTGCCTGCACTGGCCCTACTGACACTCACCCAAGCTGGGGTTTGTGCGGGGTCCAGAGGGCAGGTTCAGGTTTCTTTTCTGGTGAAAGAGGGTCCTGCATCAAGATCCAGGATCAAAATACTGCCTAACGCACAGACAATGGCAGCAAGGGGCCCACGACTTCCCTTGACCAGTACTGGCAGGTGAACACTTCAACACCCATCTTCACGTTAGCCAGGACGTGGGCATTTTTGGGGGATACCTACAGAAGACCAGACGGGAGCTGCGGGCTCTTGTCCCTGTATGCTGGAGTAGCTCAGCTGAACTGGCTGCTCTTACTTTTTTTAAAGCAGATCCTCTGTTGCAAATCACCCAGGTGAGCCGTGTGTCCATGCATCCCTGGCAACCCTCCAAAGACCAAGCCAAACCCCAGCACACCAGGATCTATAATGGGCCTGCTTCCATCTGACTGCCCAGTTAACATCCTCCTGCCGTCTCCTTAATTATAATCCCTTTATTTTATCTAACCCCAATTGTAACAGTTGGTGAGTCACCAGGTTCCATAACAAGACGATCAAGACACATTTCATATTACACTGCAGTTTTCATTCCAGGGCGTGGGCTGAAGGCGTTGTTTATTTATTTTAATTTGGTTTGGTTTGGGTTTTTCTCACATGTGATGGAGTACAGAGATTTAAGCAGGGGTTAGAAGGGTGGAAGGGGTAAAAAACAAAAACAACCTCAATCCATCTGGATCAATTAAATCTTGTTGAAAAGTTTTCAACCCCAGGGTTGCCTGAGGTAGGTCTAATAGTCACACTCTTTGGCATTTAATGAAAATGCTAATGATTTCTCCTTTGGAATATATTTTCGCTTCTAGTTTGAACAAGATGCATCTCTCCTCCAATCAATTCCATAAACTCTTTTTTTTTCCCCTCCCCATTTATGTGCGTGCCCCTTCAGGGCAAATTAAGAAATTATCGCCTCTATCCAAAAAGTATCTGAAACGTGCAGCCTTATGTTTCACGTCACAGGGGTGGGGAGGAAAAATCTTTGCATGGGAGCAACGATTCTGTTTGTGTCTGACTTGTGTAGGAAAAAATGGCGTCAAACCATTCTCACCTTGGTTCACCAGGGAAAGCTGTGGGCGCAGGTCTCAGCTGGTGAAAATCACCGTTGAACAAACAGAGCTGACCTTACATTTACAGACACTGAGCTCTTCACCTACAACGTTCGATTTTCTGGTTAGTAGTTCATTACAGCAAAAATCAGAGTGAGAAAGATAAAGAGGAAAAGAGGGATGTTTAAATGTAGGATGAGACTTATCTCCCTCAACTTCTAAGGGATTGGAATGGAAATCAGTGCTTCTGATCATCCATACACTGCGGAGAGAGACAGATTCGTCACATCCCAAATTAGGCACTGAACTTTTTGATGGCTGAAGTACGATGGCTGAAACACATGCACTAAGTGGGAGAATTGCCACAAGTCAAACCCAATTAGAATTTGCAAAGGAAATTCAAACAAATCACAGAAGTTTCAATAAAGGATGTGAATACTGAATGCAGGCTTAGAGGCATAAAGGCTAATGGGAAAGAGGAGATGGGAGTAGGAAGTGCCTCCTTGAAATTGTTGTCTGCTCAAGGGGAAAATAAACAATCTCCCTACAGAGGTCTGAGACAAAAGGCACAAAGAATCATTAGTTTTGCCTATAGTAGTATATTAAACGAGGCCAGGGCATGTGATTGCCCTGCTCTTAGCTGAGTCCCTAGCAAGTTTTGTCCTGTGGTACCTGGTATGCTGAGGCATGGTTCAGAAGACATGTGCCAGGCATCATTCCCAGTACACAGTACCCATGGGATCACTCTTTTTTGTTGGGGAGGTGGATTTTAGAGTTTAGATGTACCATAGAATCATAGAACCATTTAGGTTGGAAAGGACTTTTAAGGTCATTGAGTCCAACCGTAAACCTAGCACAGCTGAGTCCACCACTAAACTATGTCCCTAAGCACCACATCTACACGTCTTTTAAATACCTCCAGGGATGGTGACTCCACCACTTCCCTGGGCAGCCTGTTCCAGTGCTTAACAACCCTTTCGGTGAAGAATTTCTTCCTGATATCCAATCTAAACCTCCTCGTGCATAACTTCAGGCCATTTCCTCTTGTCCTATCACTGGTTACTTGGGAGAAGAGACCGACCCCCACCTGGCTACACCCTCCTTTCAGGTCTTCGTAGAGGGCAATAAAGTCTGCCCTCAGCCTCCTCTTCTCCAGGCTAAACACCCCCAGCTCCCTCAGCCGCTCCCCATCAGGCTTGTGCTCCAGACCCTTCACCACCTTCGTTGCCCTTCTCTGGACTCTCTCCAGCACCTCAAGGTCTTTCTGCTAGTGGGGGGCCCAAAACTGAACACAGAATTCGAGGTACGGTCTCACCAATGCCGAGTACAGGAGGACGATCACTGCTGTAGTCCTGCTGATCACGCTATTGCTGATACAGGCCAGGATGCTGTTGGCCTTCTTGGCCACCTGGGCACACTGCTGACTCATGTTCAGCCGGCTGTCGACCAACACCCCCAGGTCTTTTTCCGCCGGGCAGCTTTCCAGCCACTCTTCCCCAAGGCTGTAGCGTGGCATGGCGTTGTTGTGACCCAAGTGCAGGACCCGGCACTTGGTCTCGTTGAATCTCACAGAATTGGCCTTGGCCCATCAACCCAGCCTGTCCAGATCCCTCTGCAGAGCCTTCCCATGCTCCAGCAGATCAACACTCCCACCCACCTTGGTGTCATCTGCAAACTGACCAAGGGTGCACACAATCACCTCGTCCAGATCACTGATAAAGACATTAAACAGAACTGGTTCCAGTACTGAGCCCTGAGGAACACCACTTGTGACTGGCCACCAACTGGATTTAACTCCATTCACCACCACTCTTTGGGCTCGGCCATCTAACCAGTTTTTTACCCAGCAAAGAGTATGCCCATTCAAGCCATGAGCAGCCAGTTTGTCCAGGAGAATGCTGTAGGAAACAGTGTCAAAGGATTTACTAAAGTCTAGGTAGGCCATCTCAAGCCATACCCTGCCGTTTGTCTTTGGGATCAGAGAATGAGCCCTGGACCATTTAATTTAGTTGTCTAAACACAGGCACAAAGTCTGACTGTGAATAATTTTAAGAGGTATATCAAGTCCTAGGTTGAAGGAGTTGATCCAGATAATGTGGGCTGGCATCAGCAATAAGTCAGACTTTGGAACATCTTCAGCAGTAAAGAATAATTAAAGACACGGAAGTAAATGAAAATTGCAATAAAACACAGCATGTTTTCTGACAAAGATAGATCATTCTGAACTGACCTGATAGTTTACTTTGATAAGATCACTGATTTTCTAATGAAAGGAAATGCAGTAGATCTAATCTCTCTGGACTTCAGAAAAACATTTGTTACGGTACCTCATGGGAAATTATTATGCAGCCGAGTATGGAGACTGGGAGAATTTTAGGCTGGAAAAGAGAGTCACTGCAGAGGAAAAGACAACAGATGGTGTTGAGAGAGGAAGCATTGAGCTAGAAGGAGGTTATGACTGCAGTTCTTCAGAAATCAGTATGGAAACTGATTTTATTTAATATTTTGCAAACTATCCTTGTCATATTTGTCCCACACACAAAAAGTGGGGTAGTATTATTAAAATTTACTGCTAACAGAAATTCAGAAGGCACTGCTGTCAGTACCTAAGAACATGAAGTTATCATGTAAGATGAACTGCACGTCCTTAAGAACTGGAAGTTCAGTGCTGAAGGGGTCATGCATCTCACCTAATTTTAACTATGTTGAACATGTAGTCCAAGGCAGATGGTTAAATCCCTGCTATCCTCAAGTAAAGACATAAGTACATAAATCTGCCTCTGAGGGTGTCTTTTTTAGACACTTATAGTAGGATATGATACCTATTTTCTCTCCTGTGTCTGTAGAGAAACCATAGACAACCTAGACTAGACAACAACCCTACAGATATTCAGGATGGATACTGGATGGATGCGTTAATAGATTAGGTACTAATGAGAGTTTTTGAAGCTATTCCATTATAAAAGGTCTGAAAAGTGGGACACATGGACCGTAGAATTGTAGAATTGTACAGTCGTTTAGGTTGGAAAAGACCATTAATCTAGCACGGCCAAGTCCACCACTAAACCATGTCCCTAAGCACCACATCTTTTAAACCCCTCCAGGGATGGTCATTCAACCCCTTCCCTGGGCAGCCTGTTCCAGTGCTTGACAACCCTTTCAGTGAAGAAATTCTTCCTAATATCCAATCTGAATGTCCCCAACACAACTTGAGACCGTTTCCTCTTGTCCTATTTCTTGTTACCTGGCGGAAGGGGTCAACACCCACCTTACTACAACCTCCTTTCATGTGGTTGTAGAGAGTGAGCCTTGTTGAATCTCATAAAATTGGCCTTGGCCCATCGATCCAGCCTGTCCAGATCTCTCTGTAGAGCCTTCCTGCCCTCCAGCAGATCAATGCTCTCACCTAGCTTGGTGTTGTTTGCAAATGTACTGAGGGTACCCTCGATCCCCTGGTCAGATCATTGATAAAGATATTAAACAGAACTGGATCAACCATCAGAAGAGAATACATGACATGGCTGTCAAAAATCTGTCTTAGAAGGTAAGTATTTCCAATAAAGACAGAGAAACTTCTGTCCTGATATGCACAAAAGATAGGGAGGACAACCTCCAAAGCACCACAATAATTCCAGGGTACAGAACAATCCTATTTGCCTATATTTAGGAGAGATGAACTCAGAGTACAAAGCTGAAATACTGGGATGTGTTAGGAAATGGTGAACTCGTCATGGGAAGAGAGTATACATCTTGGCTTGTTCAGCTGAATGAAGTGAAGACTGAGACAACAGTGCTGATTTGTATAAATACATCAGGAGAGTAAATAGGGAGAAAAAAATATCTATTTAGACTAAAAGACAGCATGGGCACAACAAATGGCATAAATTGAAACTAAATAAACACAGGCTAGTGGAAGAAAGACACGGGTGAAGTTAGAGTAGCTTCCAGATAGCATAATGGGAGCAAAAACACACAGAAAAGAAACTTCGTTCCCCAAGAACCCTTTTCAGTTCATGGAAGAGATTAAAAGAAAGAAGAGATAGGTGTCCTTCGGTTTTACGGGTCTGTATGAGAGAAAGAACAAGTAAACTTTTTGAAGAGGGGAAAAAGCTGTCTGGTATGCTACACCGAAAAGCGTATGGTTGTCCTTTTAGCACCTTTTAGCACACTTCCTTTTTCTCGCTAGGTTGCTGGTGTTACACTTGTAACAATACACTAATTGAATAGCAGATTGACAGATTTGCATGCCACAGTCCTCCTGCTTCTGATTTCTTTGTTGCATTTGTGTACATCTAAGCCTGGAGAAAAGAAAAAAAAAAAAAAAACAAAAAACAAAAAACAACCAACAACAACTGGCAGGAGAAACAAAACAAACACACATGCACACAGCACTTCCAAATTGGTCTTGAGAGTAAATAATAGTAGGAAGGGATAACTACCACTCTCAGGGCTCTCAGATGATCGTGTCAGCAAAGCAGACACAGGAAGGGGGATTTCAAGAAACAAATAATACCTATGCCTGAAATGGGAGCTTTGTTGTAAAGAGAAAAGAAACATATGCTCTTCAGCTGGAGTGGATTTCTTATGTTGCTCAAAAGTGACTGGCTCATCCTCAGTGTAAAGGATCGGTGTTGTATTAACCGTTCTGTATCAGTTTCCCTTCCGAGTCTCCTGCCTGAGCCATCGGGTTATTTCATTTCTGACAGGCAGCACAAACAGCAGACTAGGGTAACTCAGGTCCCTGATGCTGCTGAGCAAACACCCATCTCTGTTTCCTGGGGACACACACACACACACATATATATATAAGCTGTCAGGGCTGGATGTGGCTGAACAGCACTGATCAGGAGCTGGGACAGGTGGTGATGGTGGACTGACAAACACGAGTCCCTGGTTTTCACAGGGTACCACATTAGCTTGAGGTTCTTGCTAGGATCCTTAACGTCCTACTCCCTCTTTGCGAGCTGCCCTGAGCCAAAAGCAAACCGTGCAGTCACAGCATCCTTCTCACTGTGCTCACTGAGGGCAGCACATCCCCTGGGAACGCATGGACCCAAGGAAGCCCTGGGACGACTCTGATTACCAAAGCACAGGCAAAATGTGTGCTCTGCAAGTAGTTAAACAAATTTTGGGTCCATCGTCATTCTCCCTGTTCTCATGTGGTCTTATTTATGCTTAAACCAGCGTTTTGAAACAGGCAGTGCCAGGTTCTGCATCATGACTGCTACAGAGTTGGCTCTTTTATTATGTATCCATTCCTAACTGAAAAAAAAAGGCATTTGCCCCCAGGGGAAGAAGAAGGTGAGCTACTGTCTGAGCTCTTCTCTGTACCACCCTCTACCTCACATGGCTTCAGAGCCAACATATACAAAGTTTCCTTTGCCTTCAACCTACGTACCTGAATGCGGTCCCACTCCCAACTTTTCCCTCACTGCAGTTGTTTGCCCACTTCTCAGAATCACATTTCAACTGTATACAGCCTGGATTCAGCAGAGGAAAAAGATCTCCCAGCACCAATGCTGTTGTTTGCCACAGACCTGGATTCTCTTGGTACAGAAGTGTTTGCTTCCTTGATAGACTGAGACTCACACCTGAAAGTTAGGAAATTTCCCTGGAACTAGAGCTGGGAATTATCCCCAAACCCTACGTTTAAGCAGAATAACGTCAGGGGAATCTGGACGTCCTTTGATCTTTGTAACATCAGCCCCTCTCTCTCCAAGCTCAAAGCAAAGCAGATTGTGACTTGCCATCTTGGCCCAAATGAACATCAAGATAGATGCTGAAGACTTCTTTGTTCCTTGAATGTCAACTGTAAGTGTGAGTCACTGTGGCTTCAGGAAGGAGGGAACCTCTCAGACAAGGTCTTTCTGAGGGAGACGCAGGAACTGATAGCTGATGCAGAAGATGCAGTTTTAAAGATAGGAAGCTAGATTCTCAAGGGCACTTGTCTCCCATTGATTCCTAAGTGCCTTATAAGATCCAGCTATAATGACTGAATCTGCAGAGAATTAATTTCGAGGCAACCTGAGTGCTTTGTCCCACCTTGTTGCAGTGCTTAATAAAACAGAATATTCATACATGGCCTATATAACAGCTTAAAGCTCAGTTGTACTCTTTATCTCCTGATGAGTGGTCCCTTTCTTCGCAACCAGATCCACTCTCTTGGGTTGCAAGGTGTGATTGTTCACCTCTCAGTACAGCTCTGTGTCTTTTTCTCATTAAGTGAATTCAATGAGATTTCTTACGTGAGGGTGGAGTAACTTAACAATGAATAACTTGGCAAAATTGGGCTTTATGTAATTACTTGAGGATTTGGCCCAACATACTGGTACAACATGAGATGTATCTCATGATCTTTCACTTGCGTAACCCTCTTCCTCTTGTTGTTTATTGTCATCCCTTGCTGGGTTAGTTCCTTGGGGCAGAGACCTTTTATTTAATTAGTCTGGAAAGGGCCTGGCACACCTACAGAGCCGTATTAATAATGAGGAACAGTACTAACCTACCCACAAGAAGATATGAGCTTCCTTGCAAGATATGTGACAAGGTACGACCACAGTGATCAGTCATGCTTTGACCCAATAGGGCTCACCTTGGTTTGTCTTGGGTGGGAAACTTATCACCAGTATGTCCCCAGGCTTTTTCTCCTCTTATGTTCGGAGAAATGTCATTATGATAGATCACATGCTGATTAGATTTACCTCAAATAATAAGCTATTAAGTGTTTCTTCCAGCTTCTGGAACTCCCTTTCCAAGACATTGGAAGAGGGAAAAAATAGCAAGTGGACAGCAGGTTTCATGGAGCTTGTCTCCAAGTGGTTTTTATCTGATGGTTGATTGACTTCTAATAGGGTAGCACTAAGGTTGCAGCAGTAGTTCCCTTAGAGGAGAAGGAGAAGGAGAAGGAAAGAAAAAGGAAAGAAAAAGGAAAGAAAACTTAAGCATGTGTTTGTGACTTATTACATGCCACAGAGAAAACAGAAGCAGATGGTGATTTCTACGGTGTCTGATAGGGCATAAACTGATTAAAGCTGTTCCTACAGGTAGGGCATTCAAAACAACTTTCCTGTGTGGATTCTCTAATGTCTAACAAGGGTGGACCTCACATTGCTGCCTTTCTTTCAACAAAATCTCCAGCTCCAGTCAGTTGCCTGTTTTCCGACAACTTACAGGAGCTGCATATCTTTAAATCACTAGCCCTGCTGTCAAATGTGATTGAATTTGACTAATGGTTTCCAGAGTTACCAGGCAGACAGACATATAGTCATGCACATACATCCCAGCACAGTGCATGAATTCGTGAGCCAAATTTCCTTCGGAAAGGAAGCCTAACGAGAGCAACATGGCCAACTCCACCTTGCCCACACTCCAGGTGTGAAACACTGATCCGCATCCACACCGAAGATCAGATTTTGCAAAGAGCCCAGCAACAGGTAGGCCAACAGCCCTCATTTAGCCAATGCGTCATGCCTTGCCAAAAGCAGCATGCTTTCCTTTGTCACTGCTTAAGGAAGAGTCTAGCTTGAGAAGCTAGACTCTGCTTAAGGAAGAGTCTAGGAGTCATTGACTTTCCCTTTTTGTCCCATCCAGTAAAGTCAGCATGGTAAAACGGAACTGGAAGAGCATGCTACATGTGTGGCTTTTTGCTGTTTATATAGCCTGAATTTCAGAGGCCGTGTTTTGGAGGTTCTCTCTACTCTCAGTTAGGAGAAAGGTAGGCACCTCTAAAAGGCAATTCAGATGTTACGTGGATTGAACACAGGTTTCTCAGTCAGAGGCCAGAAAGAAGAAAGATTGAATCGAGGAGTTCGGAATGTATTTTTTTTTCTTTTTTTTAAGCTGAAAAGGGCCCCAAAGTCATCAAACCTTACCACCTTCCTCAGTTCACCTGATTCTTTTGATAGCTCCCAAGCCGTGGATGTCAGCTTTTATCAGAAACAAAAGGCAGTCTGAATGGCAACAAAACTATGCTGGGAATGAAACTGAAGTCTACTCGAAAAAAAAAAAAAAAAACAGAAAGAGGGAAAAAACAACAACGCACACTAAAATATTCCATATGCTCTTATGGTGGGTTGCCCTCGGCACATAGAGAAAGATTGTAACCAGGCACAATCTGATAAGGTAGAATGCAACTGCTAGCTACTAGGCAACCACCAAAAAAAGAGAAAAAAAAAAAATGAAAGAATCAGCATACATACAAGAAAGAAAAAGGTAGAAGAGGGAGGTGAAGCTGAGTTTCTAAGCATAAAATATCACTATTCATGGAGGAGCAGATGTTAATAAAACTTTGTAAGGGTTTCCAAGTGAGGCTGTGAATGACGCTGCAGTTTGGAGGCCACACAAGGATGCCTGTTGTAGTCTAGCTGGTTTTCTTTCCCTTTTTGTTGCATGGTGGAGAAACACACGCTAACCGCATAATCACAAGACACCCTCGGCACCTCCTTCTCCCTCTCTTTGTAGGTCTCATCCCATTGTCAAGCCTTGTCATTAATAGAGGCCTTGATCCTGCAATATGAAACACGCACGGGACGGCCGGTTCTCACACAACAAGCTGTTCTTCATATGGAGAGCAATTTTGCACCAGGATGCCAAGGAAGGGTGTTGTATCGCAAAGATTTCAGCCGAGATCTGCAAAACTCATTTTCTTCCCACCTTAAGCCTTCCCAATAAAACCTGTGGATGTTAGCATACGATTAGAAGTTAAACTCTGGTGGGTCTAGACCTGAGATCGCAAAGGACAGTTACTGTTTCCTAGCACAAGAACTCTGATCGTTGATTAGGAATTCAATGCCTACTGCAATGAATATTAATGCTAATAATAATGACGCAGTAGACCTAAGCTTGCAGCTCTGGTTCAAGCAGACTTCCTACTGAAATTAACCAGGCCTCTGCGCATCCTGAGAAAGTGCGTCTCCTTACAAAATGGAAATGTGATCCTGCAGTCCTACCCCATGGTAGCAGTCAGACCCAGGAACAGCGCCAAACAGCTCAGCAAGATGAGCCTGTACAAGGGCCATTTTACATAAAGGAGGAGTAATCATGGAAACACGGCTCTCTGGATTTGAACCAAGCCCCTGAGTCACAGAGCGGGACCCCCCTGCTGCAGTTTCTGCAGAAACACAGAGCAACGTGGGAACATGGCCTCGTGTGAAGAGACAAAGGGCAAAATCCCTTATTCTGGGTTTTTAAGGCAAGCTCTTTCACACCAACCTGCTGTTTGACTTTGAGCAAATCACTTTGCTTGCTTAAGTTTGTTTTTTGTTTTTTAATTAATACTGAAAATGGGTTTCGACACATTTTTCCTCACGGGGGTGTTAAGAGGCTGAGTTAATAAATGCTTGCCAAGCAGTAGGAGATTCTCAGATGAATCTCACTTCCCCTGGATGTGTACCATGCTCGTTGCGGCCGTGTCTGAACGCTTACGCATGTATAATTAAGAAGGACCATGATAACAGAAAGTGCAAAGCATTGCTCCTTTCTCACTGCATGATCATATCTTGGAGGTGGGTGGCCCAAGAGGGAAGCATTGCATCAGGTGCGACAGGGTTTTCTCCTGAGGTATGTTCTGAGAACAGTCATTTTTTTGTCTTTCACTGAATTGGGGCTAGGTATAACCTTTAGATTTTTCACTATATGTTAATTAAACCTTCCCTGGGCATTCAGCTATTCCCTCCAGCCCCTGCTTGCTTTCTGTGCACAAACCCTTTACAAGCCTACACAAGCACCCATCAGCTTTCATTATAATTTACCTGTAACATCCACACACTCCTGCTTTCATGTAAAAAAAAAAAAAAACAAAAAAAAAACACAAAAACCAACCTAAGATATAAAAAACATGGTGAAAGCCAGTGAAATGATCTGTTGCCTACAAATCAGACCTGGGATGGTAGGAATTAGACCTCCCACATCACATTAGCTTGGAGGGCTCTCCCTTCCCCTTAGCCTGCAGTGGAATTCCCATTCCTACCACCGTGGTGGAAGCCAGCCCTGGCCCAGTGTCTGCATACCACCCTTCCTGTAACTGCAGTATGTTTACTTCAGGATTAAAAAAATCACAGAGGGGGGGAATGATTGTGAACTAACAGCCGTCTCTTTGTTGTGTGTGGTATAGGCAGGGCAGGTGGAAGAATCCCGCCTTGGTCAGAGGCCAGATTGCATGGCCTCCCCGATCTATTGTCACTGAGATCTGAGGGATCTCAGGTGAAGTAACGTGTTAGAAAGAGCAAAAAGGCAGGCTGACAAGGTGGGATTCATATGTCCCCCTGCCTTGAACACTCTATATGACATAATCCCCACTTTTCTATGATAACTGCTCCACTGCTCATAAGCTTTCACAGCAAAGAAGGTCCTCTCTGATACGTAGGTTCAACCTGAGCTCAACCTTGCCCCATCATCAGTTGTTGTAATACATAGACATGGCACTGTGTTATCTCATTGCTGTTGGTTCCACTCTTTGTATTGCCAAAGATAACCCTGCACGTATGTAGACAGCTCTATGTGGTTATCATGTCATGCTTGCAAAGCAGAGATATGTCCTAGACAAGTGATACGATTCAAGCCCATGATGTCCTCTCAGAGATGAGGGTCTTGCATGGCCCAATGGCCATCCCAATGCTGTGAGGAGCACTGTGTTGTTCTTGCCATCTGGCTGTTGTTCCCCTTTCCCCACTCATGTCTCACCCTGCCAGCCAAGCTCGTCTCCATCATGATGGTTCCCCTCAGCACTATGTGCACTCATACGCCAGCCTCCTTGATGAAGAGAGGAAGGAAGAGGAGGAGGAGGAGGAGGAGGAGGAGAACCACAAAGAGAACCAATGCTCCAGGTTCCACTGTCTGCAAAACTGAGGGCTTGAAAATACTGACTCAAGTTAGTGGGTGCCAACTAACCAAAGCCCGTACCGCACCCTCTCTTTTTGGCATACCTGAAGCAAACAATGGGGAGCCTTCAAAATGAGGGCTGTACAATCATTAGGATCTACAAAATGGCTTGCAGGACTCTGCCAAACTGGGTGCTGCAGCAAGAGCTTGGGCGAGGCTGAAGTCGGCAGGACGTTTTTGGAGAAGGGATGCAGTAGGATCTCAGATATGTGGGCATTTCACCCACTGAGTTTTCTGACAGAGTATGTCAAGGATTAGGTGGATGGACAGACAAACAGCAACCATGGTCACAAGCACTCATTGCCTCCTGCACATTCATCCACCACAGGTACAGCTTAACAACAAAACCCTGAGGTGGGCATTCAATGGTGAAGGCAGCTAACCCCCAAAACTCCTACTCTAAATATTCCCCTAAACAAACAGCTAGATATATTACACAGTAAGAGTCAGTAGTAGCTTTCTTGCTGTGATCTGGACCTGAGGAAAGGAAGACTACAGAAAGGGGACCAGGAGCACCCGAAGAAGGATAGACAATTCAGTTTAAGGGGTAGAATGGAAGAAGAAAGTGCAAAGTACAGAAGAAAGGCAGTGAAGAAATAGTCTGATCAGCTTCAGACTCCCTGAGCTAAGCAGGGATCCTCCTCAATGAGGAACAGGCCATGTGGAGATGCAGGTTACCATACAGAGCCATCAAGAATTTTCCTAGGGACTTAAAGAGGATTTTGGATAACGTGCTACAAAAGGGTTTACAACTCTACTGAGCCCTGTTGTGTTCATTAGTGCAGTAGTTAACTAGGGAATTATTTCAAAGAATCAGAAAGGATGTCCACAGGGATATCAATATAATATACAAAAATCAGTCGATTTGAGTTTTCCCACTGCACACATTTGCATCACGGTGAGGAGGACAATACATGAGCACCCCACCCAGGAGAAAAACAAGCTAGTGGACAGGCCACTTCTCCTTGGGAGCTGCTGGGCAGAGGAGATAAATAGAACCTGAACATGCAGGAAGTCACACAGATAAATGGGAGACAGTCATGTCTTTTGGATATGATGGGTCTGCAAGACCAAAGACGCCTGTTAGTTTCTTTTGTATAGCTAATGAATTTGGGAAATATGATTATGAAGAGTCTAAAGCAATAGCCATAGACATGTCAACAAGGCAAAATCTTATATTTCTTCCCATTGAAGATCCAAGTCCTCACTCAGCCTACGCCCGCATTCAGAGCTCAAATCTCATTAGCCCTCATTGGATGTCCTATATGGTAGAAGGTCAGAAAGCTGCCAATGCCCAGTGGAAAAGCAGCAAACCCAGCCATGTATCTAGGTTCATGAACCCTTTTGATAGCTGCATATTTTGCCTTTGTGGTTTGCCAGCAAAGGAGATACCTTCTCAGTCATTCCCAGCTATAAAATGGTAAGCAGTTCTCTGACAAATTGAGTGCCTCGCTCATGTTCCTCCTCTTTAAGTTATCCATAAGTCAGATCGTTATTTTCCATAATGGGTAACGGTTGTTTGCCCTAGGGGTAACTTGTGATTTCCTGGGCTTACCATGCAACTAATAAGTAATTGGTAGTTTAGGGATACTATGAAGTCTTGTGTTTTTCCTTGGAGACATCAAACAAGATGAGAGAAATTATTTCTAATGGTGAGTGTATTGATTGCCAGAAGAGGAGGTTCCTCCTGACAAATATCATCCCATAAGGAGTATAGCTGAACCTGCCTTCAGACACCTCAAGGTCAGACCGTGGGATTGACTTCCCTCACCCCTGAAGTTCCTTCCCATGGTATTTACTGCATTTGCTACTTTTCCAGGAAAACATTATATTTAATTCCATTCTGCTCTCTACAGGTCCCGGTACCACTCCCCTCTGGAAGTGTTCAGACAGCCTTCGGTGACACTAGAAGGATCATGACCAATATCTCCCCATTCAGTGTCATCAGCCAGAAGCAAGCCAAAGGCAGGCAGCAGAGGCAATAGCCTTCACGGATACCCAGCTCAGCAACCTGGGGGGCTCACGTAACCTCTGGCTGGAAATATTGCAATGTTTCTGAGCCACCCAGGACCTCGTCTACAGGGACCAGTTTGCTGCGGTCTCTTGCCACCTAGCTGTACTGTTTAAAGACATAATCAAACGGATTCCTGAAAACAAGCCCTGACTGTAAAGTTTCACTACAGCCCCTAACACACCTGCTAACGCAGCTATCGCCTGGCTGTGTGCTATCAAAGGTGTAATAACACGGCTGTATCCTGCTAAAGCTCCAGGGGAAAGCTTGAACAGAAAAGCCTTCATAGTCTTGAGGCAAGGAAAATATTATTGCACTTCCACAAAGCAGCTTCCCTTCCTCCAGAGCAACCACCTCAGGTCTTTCATCTCAGTGAGCTCTTGGCATTTATTATTTTAGAGCTTTTTCGCATCGAGAAATGATTATTTTTATTCTTGCTCCGAGATCACTCCTTATTGTTAGTTAAATAAATCAAATTGGTGGAGAAAATAGCAAACGCTTAGCAAAAGTGTATTTCATCAAACTGTCTGATCTTGGGGATCCCAGGTACTTATTCGACATGGCAAATCTACTCAGTTGGATTTATATATGTATATATACACATATATATGTACACACACACACACATATACACATAATAGGTGTGTGTACATTCATGTGATGGCTAATATCAAGTCTCTCTCTTTTTGCTGCTGGAGGTGATCATGTTTCTTGACTACAGACCTAAAGACTGTCTCTTTCATAGATAACAAAGAGGGAAAGTCCCAGAGACCTCCATTGATTCCATTTCCCTTGGGAAATTTAAGTTTTGTCTGCAAGAGTGGCAAACACTTCGCTGGGAAAGGAGAGGAAATGAGATCGTGTTCCCATCTGCCTCACTCTGTGCTTCTCCAGCAAAACTTCTCTGCCAAACTCTGGGAAGGCTGATATGGATAGTGAACCCTGAAAAAAATAATAATCCGAATTAAAAAATAATTCGCAGGGGACCTGTGAAATTCTGCACACATCCTTGGATATACCATCACTTCTGGAGCATCCCTTACTGCCAGGTGGATCCCTGCTACCTTTCAAATGCAAGGGCTGCAGTTTCACGGAGCAAATAAATATTTGCTTTTTATTCACCCTTTGATCAAGACCAACTCCAGCAGCAGACAGTGGGCTCTGCCCCCTTTTGGATCTGACCCATTTTGGGTACTGGTTTCTGCAGTAACCATCCATGCGTGCTTTAAGGCATGTTTTTGTTTCTCATCTATCTATTCACTTAACAAATTAGCACAGTCTAGTCTTATGCAAATCGGAGGTTCGATTTCCTTGTGTACATTGAAACTCTTCCTCTGCCTTTACCAGCCAATGCGCAGCTCCTGTTATTTCCCTGCTACCATGGGTTTTCATTGTTCGCTGCAGGCTGTAGAAGTTAATACATGTGAATGCAATCCAACTAATCTAAGAGTGTATTTTATTATATACAGAGAGTAAAACTTGGAGACAACAGAGAGAGAAGGGATAGGGGGAGAAGAGAAAGGGTCAGATTCATTTTCTTTCAGATGACAGAAAGCAAAAAAAAATAAATGGAAATATAAACCTTAAAATTTAATAGTTGGAAAAGAGAGAGTATAACTAGTTACCTGCACTGAGCTCAGATACAAAATGGCAGTTCCCCCCTCAGATGCCTTTAAAGAGAGATGGAGGGTACGTCTCACATGTGAAGGCAGAGTATGGGGAAAACAAGATGTGATTTCCTTTCAGCAGCACCTAGAGATCACAGAATCATAGAATCATTTAGGTTGGAAAAGACCTTTAAGATCATTGAGTCCAACCGTAAACCTAACACTGCCAGGTCCCACTAAACCATATCGCAAACTGCCACATCTACATGTGCCACAAAACCCATGGGTCAGTTATCTAGGCAAAAAATAGAAACCTGTTTATGATGTCCACAGCAGACCTGGATAGTGTAGAAAGGGGAAAAAGGAAGAAAACTTTATGAGGCCAAGACAGAGATTGCAAGGAGACAATTCCACAGCAGACCATGGACTAGATCCTACAGCCCCTAAACCCCAGCTCCAGGTGCTGACCACTGGACAATAAAACCTGCCACCCAACTGTTGTTTTCATTTGATTTCAGTGAAGTTAAACTGGGGCCTGATTTCCATGCAACTGTAATTTTGTCAGGGGAATTGTAATGTGTCCTTTGCCAGCACAGTTAAAACGCTATAATAGATGCTATTCTGTTGACAGTCATCAAAATAAGTAGATAGATTAACTGACAGATAGACAGAAAGAGTTTGAAATAAGGAATATATATGCAGAGAGAGAGTGAGAGAGATGGATAGATAGATGAGCAGGAAGAGTTAGGAATATAAAAGATTAGATAGATAGATAGACAGATCTTGGCATAAAGCACTCACATCAAGGTACAGTTGGCAGCCCTGATTTAATGCATCGCTTGTTCAAAGTGCTCCTCTCACTCCCTTTAAGTTAAACGAAGTTGTTTGTTATGTGTTACGGAACAAATCTGTGTGTGGGCTCCCTCAGGGTCAGAGGATTGCATGAGGTGAAGGGCCTGATCCTGCCAAGTTCCCAGCACCCTCGCCTCCCTCTGAAATGCAGGGCGAAGGGATGATGCCCAGCATCAGCACTCGAAACACCCAACGCCCTGGCAGCCCTGGCCGGTGCTGGAAGGAGCGCCAGGACACGGGGAGGAAGGAAGGAGGGTGGATTCTGACTTACCCGCATCATCTCATAACCTCCCTCAAGATGTATTTAAATTATAAATAAGTAGTAAGATTCTTTCTGTCAACACATTTCAATTTAGGACTTCTGGTTTGGCAAACAGTTTCACAAGAAAGCTCCTTACACTACCCAAGACAGTGTGAACACAGAGGACTCATGGCCACTCTTCTGCATCACAGAGCACCCTTTCCAATTTCACCTGAGAAATACTTCTTGTAATTTGTTTAAACTTCGAGGCTCTCAGGAGGCTGCCTACCCTTGATTTTCATTTTAAGCAACTATACCTTGTTTCTGTGCTGCATTAAACTCCAGCATAAATGCCTTTTTGTCAATCCAATACCATAGCCCAACACAATGTTTTAACAAAGACAGCTTTATGCAAAGCTTGGAGCTGGGGAAAAGAAACAATGCAAATAAAAGACTGTAATTCTCCTATTAAATAATCTTACTTTATTCTCCCTGACTCCTCCGCTGCCGGTCTCTATCTGCTGGCCCACCTCTGCTCTGTTTCAAGGTAGGCGTAAAATTCACCCTGATTTCAATGAGAGCAGAAATTTTTGCTGCCTCAATAGGGACCTGACTAGCGACAGGAGCCAACTGTAAAATTAGTTTAGGAGTGAAAATTTTATTTTGCCCTCTTTACATCCATAAGCCAGGGTTATTCTCAGTCACCCACAATGAAAATTCAATTTTTACACTTAGGATGGTGAGGCTGGGTGAAGGTTTCAACTCACGGGAAAAGCCCCACCTCCAAAGCCGCTCACAGACAACAGCCATCCTGAGCTCTGCAGAAGTATGCTGGAAACCTACCCAGACCAGACGGCCTTTTGTGGTATTTCAGCACATCCTGCTTCTTGTCCTACCTTGGAGGAGTGAAAATGAAAATATGAATATACTTTCCAAAACCTCAACATAGTTTTGGTGCAAGGGTGGGGAAGGCAAAGCTGTGGTTTTGTTTGCATTGCACATCCACGGAAAGTTCAGTCTTTTTTTTTTTTTTTTTCACAAGTGCCTGATTGCCTTTTGTGAAATGTCCCAGACAAGGCAACACTGGGTGTTGGAACATGTCATTTATGCATAGAAAAAAACATCATTTCTTAGCCAAAGTTACCTAGCTGTTGCAGGGGCTGCGTTCTTGACCACTTTACATAAACAGATAACCCCAGTGGTGATGCAGAATTGCCTGCTGTAGTTTGAGGAGGAAACACTCCAAGAACCTTAGGTTTTCTCCTTACTTGGATAACTGATGGTCCTGATATCTCCAGCCAGGTCACATAAACTCCTGCATTCATTTTAAGGTAATAGTTTTTTCCCTCGGCACTGTGTGGCAATGCTTAATTAACCAATGCTCAGACCTGAGGAAAGATGTGAAAGATTGGAGATGTTTGAGGTGTATCACCAAAAGTATTTTCAAAGAGGTCACCAGTGGTGATTCACTTCAGTGAATTACTACATTTTCCAGCAGCGTGGCCAAGCATAACAAGTGTGGAGAAAAGAAAAAAGACAAGAGTCAAAGCAAAGCAAAATGGGAAGTTTGAAGGTTTTCATTTGGTTTTAATGAAACAAACAAAAAAAAAATCATTTGAGACAGCCCAGAACGTTTTCTTCATCTGAAAATGAAATGCTGAGTATCATTTGGAAGTAATTTAAAACTTTTCTTTCTTATCCTTTTTTTTTTCTAAATTAGGTCAATCCTCCAAAGAAAATGCTATTTGGAAATGAAAAATGCAAAAACTTCAGTTTTAAAAAATCAAATCAAATTGTTATTTCCATGAAGTAAACATTTTACCCTAAAAATGCCTACATGCCATGATTTTTAAACACTTCCCTTATTTATTTTGGTCACAAATTTCTTCAGTAAATTCAACCAGCATTTCGGTCCCTGGTAAAAATGTACTGGTTATGAAAAATACATACGTTCCCCTCCACACCATACAGTGCAAAACACTAATTGCTTGTTACCAAAAGCTGAATTTTGTAAGCAAAAGACAAGACAGTGTTCCAAACCACCACCTGTCCTCTGGCAAAAATACCCAGCAAGTAACAGGCTCTGCACCAAACCAGACCGTAACTAGAGTGTTTTTTGTGGCCATTGTCCTAGGGAAGGGACTCACAGACAGCAGAATGCCCATAGGCAGAAATTCAGCATCACCACTGAGCTTGTACAAGTCTACAATAATGTTTGCATATTGAAAAGCTGGTCAAGTGTCAAGAAAAAGGCTGCAGTCCATGACCCTCATGTTTTCCCTAGTGGTCCTCATAATTTGGAAATGTTACAAAAAAATCAGCCCTCCTTTCGCCATTTGGACATTTCTCCTAACAGAAGCAGCTCTCAGTTTAGTATCTGGGTATTTGCCTACCTAAAAGGATGGTGATGGGTAGGGGAAATATTGGAGTGTTGGGGTTTTTTTAACTTTTCCTTGAAATCTAGGGGTCAAATTATACCTGTCCCACTTATGTCATTTAAAAAAGGGATTTTTTTATAGAAAGTGCTGTTACTCTAAACATGCTGCACAAGAGAAGGTTTATTCTCACTACAGGCTTTAGAGTACTTTTGGCTGAATGGACGCGTGTGTGTCATATTGGATGCTGGATATTTTGCCCCTAGGGTAAGAGGCACAACCCACGTATTTATGCATGTGCTGAAGCGCAGTTACCCTGACCACCCTATCAGCCTATCTCGTTATCAGCACCTCCATCTGCCTGTACATTTTATCTCATCATTCTCTATTTATTTATATTGCCATGATATCTGAGATCCTGCCTACACTCAGCTGCCAAAATCTAGAGCTAGTGTGCTGCACAGGAGGGGAAGGCATGAGGAGCGGGTGCAAGGCTCAGCCTGGCCAGACATAGTTGTATAACGAAGGCAAATTTGAAACTCCATCTTGCCTCTGCAAAGTGCAAAATCTATGTGGGTTTGCCTTTTTTTTTTTTTTTGGCTGAGGGGTTGTTTTTCTGCAAGGTGATTGTGTAGGGAGGTGCGAAAAGGTATTCAGCTCACTTCCAAACAAGCTCAAATTCAACTGGTGTCAGAGATTTTTTTTTTTAAAAAAAACACCTTTTTTAATTTTTTTTTTTCTCTCTGACATTTGTTTTTCAAACATTCATTCCCCAGCCGTGTGCTTTGCTCGTCTCTGGGTGTTAAATACAGGGAGGCAATGTCTAATTGTGGTTTTCCTGAGGGTGCTGAAACATTTAAAATGTGTACAGGCTTGAGGTCAGTGTCCTGGAAGTGTCAGCTTTCTCCCTTGGAGGAACCCCGGTATGAGTGGTACCTCGTGAATCACTCTCTCAAGGCTGTATACCTGAGATTCTCAAATTCTGCCTGAAGGAGGGGAGAAACGTGGCTCAAACGCTATTTATCACCCTTGTCTTTCAACAGGACTAGCAGAGTCATCCAACATCTGCAGCAACACTGAGAGACTCCTGTCCACGTTTGCAAGGAAGGTCACGCAGAGGTAACGGAGCACTGCTGCAGTTAACCGTTTCTCTCAACCTGATGGGATGTTCCCCCCTGAAATCAAACTCTGGGCACAGCCTGGGTATGTTCCCAGGGGATTTTTTTGTGCTAACCTCTCTAGAAATGGGAGATAAAAGGCAACATGGGAAAATTTTTTTTTTTGTGGGCTCTCTGCTGGAGTTGTCATGGCAGAAATCCCCAGTTCCAGGCTGGCAAGACCCCTGTTAGCAAAAATTAAAGTGAAATCGCAATGTCAGTACTGTTTTTATTACAGCGTATTTGATTCATGCTGTATCTTACTTGTGAGACCCAGATGGCCTTGCAAATGTCAGTGAGTTATGTCCCATGTCAAGTAGGTGGAGCTATTATTAGTAGTGGATCAAACATAACTAAGATATTAGATTGGGATTTACACCCCTACGTTCCTGGATTATAGGGGAGCAGCTGAAGGACTTGTGAAAATACCCAACTTTGGCTCATCTAGGCCCACTTCTCTTTTCCCAGCAGTATGGGATGCCTTGAAAGAATCTAACACATCACCATGCCTTAGCAGCCTTCTAAAAATCTGCCCTGACAAACTAAAACAATGCCAAATCCATGAACCTGCCAAGACACCTATCCTTCAGGATGAGCCTTCTGGAACCATTTTAGACTGACTCCCTGCATTGCACAGAACCTAGTGCTGTCCCTGGAGTCTCTCTGTTGAGATAAGCAACTCTCTTGGAAAGGCAATGGTGAAATGGTGCTCCTTTGTCATTTTGGGGGAAGGCCCATGTAGGTCTACTCTACTTCAACAGGAGAGGAGAGGAGAGGAGAGGAGAGGAGAGGAGAGGCAAACTCTCAACTTCTCTACTTGTTAGTGCTCTTCTGGCAAGATGGCCTCAGAGATATTCATGCCAAAAATCCAGTGGGAAGTGGTACAATTATTTGACAGTTGAATTGATAACTACGTAGTTGAAAGCCCTTAGATTTATATGCCCAGTCGAGAAGTCCAGCTCTTTACTCTGTGTGTGTATGTGCATGTTGTTTCTACATGGGGTCATTATTATTTTTCATTGTTCTGCCTGGACAGAAAAGTGCAATGTCATTCATGGGTACTGGTCAATATGTCACTCATAGATAAAATAAAGCTTTTCTTACACTGGATATCTCTATAAGGTGTCTAAAGAGAGCAGTAAAATGTCACCATCTCTGTTAATGACGGGATTTCTGAAGTCAGGCTGTGTTGGCTTAGCTTGATTACTGATCAGTACTGAGCAGATTAAGCCCAAGAATGATCTGGAAAAAAAAAAACAAATACCCTTTCCTAGAAGGAGAGTAGTGGTTCCATTCATAAACTGAATAAAAAGTTAAGGACAGTTAGCATTCATTTTTAATTTTGTGGTGAATTTTTTTTAAACTAATTATAGATCAAGGCAAAATATTTTGTTCAACTTGACCTTCTAATTTTTACATTAATTGGCCTTTTTAATTTCTTGTTCTTGTTTTTATTTTTTTAAGGTAAGTCAAATTTTTGTGAAGAGTGCCCTTTCAAAATGAAAAATCAAAACATTTTGCTTTGGAAACATGAAAGCAAATATATTTCCAAATGAGAAGCATTTTGAAAATATTGAAATTATACATACCCTCTCAGCTTTTTTCAGTCATCTTCAAGCCCAGTTTTTGAAATGAGTCACCATACCTTTCACATGCTATTTTTTGGTAAATCTAACTTAAAAAAATACCCAGCTGCAGGGAGACTACAAACTTGTTTGCTCCACCAGGAACTTAGTTCCTGTGAGAAGAAACCAATGCAGTGCCATAATCTAACACCATCTGTAGTAACCAGAATTATTTTTCACATTATTAATTTCTAACTTTTTAAGATTGGCAACCGAAACAACCCACTAATTTTTGCACAGTCGTGCTTTGTGGGTTGGCATCCTTGCAGATTTAGATAATCTATCAGGACTTTATCCTCAGAAAACAATATTTCTCAGACAGAGTATCACCTAGTTGCTGCCATGGCAAAGTGCTGCAATATTAAGTAGGTGTATTGTAAAAGGAGTTTTGGCATTTCTGAGGTCACTAATTGGAGTTGGACAGGGTCTGTACTGTTATGGCAGTCACTTTATTCTTTTCTTTTAGCTTTGAAGCTTTTAACATCACAATCAGAAATGTATTGTTATTCTTGCATAATGAAGGAGATACAATACTTTGCATCTCAAATGCTTTCACAATGTTTGATGACATGAGGCTAATTAGCCTCATTTTTCAGATGTACAAAAAGATGAGAACCCAACAATTTACAGGAATAAGCATTGGAACCTAAGCCTCTCTTCCATCATCCCAGATAAAGTCTTGAAAGTTAATGTGGGCAAGGAAAAAAATGTATATAATTAAGTTAGGGCCACTTCATAGATATGTGTCTACATGACCATAATTTTGTGACTGCTTAAACGCACAAGTTAAAATAGAACTCAGGAGTCCTGACTTGATTTTAGTGCTTTACCAATGCTTTAATAGTGAAATAACACCCCCTTTAATTCTGTGTAGCTGAGAATCAAAGTATTTATGTGTTTGTTTATTTACTTATACAATGGCATTTCAAGCTCCTTTAACATCATTGCTGTGCCTGGGTGCCCTCCAAATACATGCTCAGATGTTAGATAAGATAAATATTAAAATAATTTGTGTCTATAATTATTGCTGCTGCTGCCAGAAACCCTTTTGATATTATGTCTGAGACCAAAAAGAAAATCTGATTCATGTAAATTAGTTGATTGTAATAAAGCTAAGGAAGAATCACTGCAGCACTGAGTGCAACATTGACACAAAAATGAAGATGCCCAGCTCTAAAACGTTTTGGGCCTCGGAGACTTTGCTGGGATGCCATTTTAGGTGGAGGTTTTTAGGTGAGGCATAATCATAGACTAGCAGAATGGTCAGGGTTGGAAGGGACCTCTGGAGATCATCTAGTCCAACCCCCCTGCCAAAGCAGGTTCACCTACAGCAAGTTGCACAGGATCGTGTCCAGGTGGGTTTTGAATATCTCCAGAGAAAGAGACTCCACAGCCTCTCTGGGCAGCCTGTGCCAGTGCTTGGTCACCCTCACAGTACAGAAGTTCTTCCTCATGTTCAGATGGAATTTCCTGAGTTTCAATTTGTGCCCGTTGCCCCTTAATCTGTTGGTGGGCACCACTGAAAAGAGTCTGGCCCCATCCTCTTGACATCCACCCTTAAGGTATGACTGAGTAAGGTAAGTACTGATGACATCTCCTCTCAGTCTTCTCTTCTCCAGGCTGAACAGTCCCAGCTCTCTCAGTCTTTCTTCATAAGGGAGATGCTCCAGTGCCCTCATCATCTTCGCTGCCCTCCGCTGGACTCTCTCCAGTAGCTCCTTGTCTTTTTTGAACTGGGGAGCTCAGAACTGGGCACAACACTCCAGATGTGGCCTCACCAGGGCAGAATAGAGGGGGAGGAGAACCTCTCTTGACCTGCTGGCCACACTCTTCCTAATGCACCCCAAGATACCATTGACCTTCTTGACCAAGAGGGCACATTGCTGGCTCATGGTCAACTTGTTGTCCACCAGGACTCCCAGGTCCTTCTCTGCCGGGCTGCTCTCCAGCAGGTCAACCCCTAGTAACATGAGTCTCCTTCCTACTCTACCTAGTGTATTCCTTGGAAAATTCCTTGCTATCAAGTAGTGCTAGACCACTTTCAAACTAAACAAAACATTTACTGTGTAAAGGTCGAAGGCCAGCAAAGTCACTCTTGCCCTGCATGAAGACAATTCTTGCAAATTTTGCACTGATGCCTAGGTTGGGACTTACCTCTCCTACCTCCAGGTACTGGCAAAGCCCGTATCTTCAGCAGAGCTACTCAGCGAAAAGAAACAGGCACTTCCAGGATGTGGATGACATCCTAAAATGACTATCTGAAATATGTATAAGATTCAAACCTTAGAAGTGCCTTTTTCTCTACACTTACTGTTGAGAAAGTCCAGATAACTACCTGTAAGTAAAACTCTTCCCTGTAGCACCCAAAGTTGTCCAGGAAGAGCCTCAAGCCTGATAACCCATGATAATTGACTAGACATACCTGAAAAGGACATTTCTACAGCTGGATATTTAGCCCAGTCTAAGCACCTAACTCCAAGCATAAGGAGGTGAAGGAACATGCGAAATGAGCCAGGTAACACAGCAAGCACAGTCAGAAACCTGTCATAAGAGAGCTCAGGGGGAAAATTCAATTATTTTCTGTGTCCACAGTGAATCACTGGCCAGCTCCCATAGACACTGATGCAGGTTTTGGAGATCAGAGGATTCTAAATACACATCATTTTTTAGAAACAGGAGTATTGTTCCTGAATATTCACTACAAAGAGAGTTTGAACACAAATGTTGTTCTTATTTCACACAGCTCAATTGCTGCATATAATTCAGGACACAACTTCATTCTTTGGATTAATTCCAGCCTTAGTTTCACAGCTCTACCACCACCAAATCAGTTACGTTGATGCACTTGAAAGCAGAGATGGACTTTTCCTGACCACCTGAAAATGTAAAGAGCCCACCTCAAAAGCCAACCCTAGTCCAGTATAACTCCACCATCCTTAGGTGTAAAGGAGGTATAAATGTACCAGGATAGTGATGTAAAAAAGCAGTGCCAGGATTGGGTGACGTCTTTTCCATCTCTTTTTTCATTGCTTGAGGACATATGTACTGTGAACATTTCAAAGTAAGACTACCAATGTCATAACCACCCCACAATGAATATCAACTGAGTGTGGTCAAGATTACATTCCAGGCTTGAATCTCCTCCTGGGAGTTTCTTTTTGAAAAGCTTCATACTCCAGGGCAGGCAATGGCATTTATTGATCACCTCTGACGGGTTGTCTGTTTCTTTGAGGACCAAAAATGGCTGACAGCCTAGAAAATCCAACATCTGACCCTCGTTCAGGGCTGATCCAAAGCCAACAAATGAGACGGGAGGCTTTCCAACAGCACCAGTGACTCTGGAGATGGACTTAAGGGAGAGAAGAGGGCCTTTTCAGAAGTAACATCTTCCAGAAGATCAGGATCTGAGTTGATTCATAGTTCTGAATCAACTGCTGAATCAATTCTGCTGCACTTAGTGCTGCAAGCTGCCTCTGCTTTGCTGAATGCAAATAGCACAGTCAGCAAATCATTACTTGGGCAAAGGCTAGAGGCCATGGGAAAGCCTTAAGGATGGAGTACATTAAGACAGGGGAATGGACTCAGAAATGAATGAGCAAACATTTGAGTGTAGGGTCTTTTGAAATGAGATCATGTATTTTTATACATAGGAAAGGTTTGGCTTTGTTCTAGCAGAAGGAATGCAGAATAAACTATTTTGCAGGTCAGTCTGGTTTATATTTGTGGGAGCTCATCCACCTGACACACACTCTGATATGTTGAGATGTGCTAGTGCTCATGCAGGCCTGTGAGTCTATCACACATATTGCTGCTTCTGATCCATTACTGCAGCTAGTGTGGACACAAATGTCTCTACATCCAGGAGCTGTAAAAAGGGTACATCCCTCATTTAGGTACTACAGTCCACCCGTGTTTCTAAGCCATAGTCAGTCACCAAGCAGAAACATGGTCAAAGATGACATTTAAAATATATTACAGAACTATCTAAAAACACCTAGAAATCTTTGGGATTATCCTGGAACAGCAGGAATTTATCTGGATTGATCTTAGCCCAAGCACTTACCAAAATCAATGAACTTCTGTAGTCATAATAGATGTTGTCCCTTCCATACCACTGTAGTCTCATTGACTACAGGTTTCCTACTGCCTTAAAGGAAAAATGGTTCATATTCCTAACCCAGCAGGAGATTTATGGTGGAGAAGAGAGAAAATTTGGGTATCCAATGGGCTGAAAGGAGAACTTAGTCAAAGGAACCAAATAATTCCTGGGAGTGAGCACAGAATGACACCTGGCAATTCATTTAGCAACACTGGAATGAAGACCTGATCCTCAAAGTCTGAAGGCAGATTTGAATTGAAGGGTTATTCACTCTACGTACACAGTAAAGACGTATAACATCATGTCAGAGATGTGGATCAAGTAGACCAGAGGGAATGGAAAAAAAAATTGGTGAAAACACAGGATTTCCTCATCTCTGCAAACATCATAAATCATGTCTGGGCTGCCAACACACTCTATGCTGATCCTTTATTCTCAAGTAAAGCAAGCACTTATGTGCTTGGCCAGCCTGAGGTCTTCAAGAAGCCGGGAGGCATGAAAACATACCACTTGAAGCCTTGGAAAGCCTGTTGCCTCCTACCTGTCTCCCAACTCGATTCTCCCAGAAAAAACCTCCCAGAGACCAGCTACTTCGACTCAAACAGGTCAGGAACAGTTTTAGCAGATTTCCTCTGCACCATGGGCAATCTGAGACATGCTGCTAAAGTCAGAAGCCAAGCAAGACATGGGTATTGTCCACTCTAAGGGCACAGGTGGAGAGAAGGGACACTTTGAAGCAGTGACTCAGAGCAGAGATGCTGAAATTGATGCTCAGGTTTTGTGTAATTAAACTTCAAGCCAATTTGCCTTTGAGGTGATAAGGAAAGATGTCCTTACCAGAGCCTGCACTCAGCTTTTAAACCCCCTGATGCAAAAGGACAACTCTGTAGAGCAAACATAACAGCCATTCCTGTGTGACATCCATGAAATACCTATAAATACACAGCAGGGACAGATATACGTCATCAAATCCATAGGTTTTCACCTTCCTCTCCCATGACCCTTTTGGAAAAGGTCTACTAAACACAAACAAGGTTGACAGGCCTGTATGCAAGCATAAGTCTTTTTTGATGTACAGGATTTTATAGAAAATCCACCCTACGGAAATTAATAGACAACAATATCCCTATTATGTGTATATATATGGTACACACAGTATGAAAACTCTTATAGAAAGGTTATCGGTGTCTGACAAACTTAATTGGGTTTTCATAAAGGAAAACATCCTGCCTGCTATTAATGGAAAGACCCTGGGTGACTGTTCAGAAATCCATCATAGGTTCAGTTCCTCCTTCTTCATTTTTGGCTTCCCCATGGGTCCTATTCAATTCCTACTTGGGGATCCTCCTCTCTCTAGGCTCAGCATAATTTTATATTCCCTTCTACTTCCTGTCCCATACTGGTACTCTTAAAAAAAAGTCTATTATGAAGCAGCTGCAATCAAGAATCACAGTTCAGGACCTGTGCCTATTCATTACTGTTTCCTCAGAGTCCCTAAATTTAGTTTAAAATTTATCACAGAATCTATAAATCTGCTCCAGTGCGACTCCACAGGAAGTAAATTCATCAGCAATCATTTCTGCATGCATGCAGAAAAGGGATGACCTTCTGCGACTAGCTTGAGATTTTGCAAGTGAGACAACCTCACCTCTTGCAGAGAGGTCTCCTCTGGCCTTCCTGGCCATGGGCAGTCTTGGCACACTGGGGAAGAAACCAAGAGCCTCAAGAAGCCAAGGGTTGTCAACCCCCTCCTACGTTCCCAGCAGTTCATATCGCTTTCTTCTGACTGCTTGATTATTCATAATGATCGCAGCTGAGAGAGGAAGCTCTTCTATGATTGGTGAATATTAGGGAAGAGTGTAATTAAAAGCAGAATTGGAGCTAAAGGATTGTATTCTGACTTGGAATAAAGCAACCCAGATCTGTGGACAGCAGTGCTCCCTGCGGCTGATGGGACCACCTCGATTTACGCACTGGGTGATTTGTGGCTTAGCGAGAAAAGCATTATCCAGTCAAGTAGTGTAAGAAGATTAATGTGGTTCTAATACAGAAATAGTTAAGCAAACTATTGCACCATAATATTGCAATACTGTATTAAATGGGAACTAAAACAGTTCATGGGCTAAGCCTAAATATGCATGCAGGGGGTCGGCTAATTATCCATGTGAACACAAACACCATCCTGCAAGGCTCACGAACAAGCTTTCCCTGAGCATTTCAGTCACTTCTATCTTCTCAGAAGACAAGTTTTCATGAATTATTTCAGTGCCTCTGGAGTTGACAGTAACCCAGAGTGGAAATGTAAAAGGACAGGTTAAATAACCAGGTGTTTTGTACCTTGAGAGAAAAAAATGAGTTGAGCTTCAGGTCAAAGCTTTAATTTAAACTTATAACAAGGGAAATATACTTCTAAGATAGAGTGATCCAACATCCACCCAGGAGTCTGCATAGCCTTAGGGAATTGTGTGAAACAGTTATAAATTTGCTATACATTCATGTTGTGCTTTGGTTTCTGTAGAGCTGTGCCTTGGATATCCACAGAGACACACACGGATTATCACACAACCAATAAAGACGGACAGGTGACAACAGGCGCCCTCCGGTTCTCTGGGTATAGGCATACTTACGCATAGGAATGACACACGTCACATTTCCTTTGCTAACAAACTGTGGAGTCCATACCACAAATCAGCACTCATCTATAACTGTACACGTGTATTTTTACAGAAAAATGCAACCAAAAAAATGCATTAAAAAACAGTGTGAAGATTAAAAAATCAACCACTGTAATCTTAGGAAACACCAGATTGAATTATTCACCCTGCCTTTACCTCCATTGTTCCTTCTGCATATGACAGTCACACCAATTTTTTTTTCCTTTGCCTCGTTCAGGGCACAAGGAGGACATTGCCCTGCATGAGCAATGGACCTGTATTTTGCTTACTCTTCACGCCTTCCTTCCTGCAGACCTGCTGAAGCTGATGGGTTTTCCATGGTGCTCATCAGCCTGCATTCAAGCACTTCACAAGTGATGGATTTATCTTCACAACATATCTTTGAGGAGAGAAGGGGCTATTATCTGTTCTCCAGATTTGGGGGTGGGAGGAGGTGGAAGAAATGAAGCACTGAATTTGCAGTTCAGGTTGAGATAAACCCTGCATTTTTAAAGAACTTGGTATTCTGCAGGATTAATACAGGCATGAGATCCTCTGGCTTAAGATACCATTGAGAGCACTGGACATTTCTGCAAGGCAGACTTCAGGGTCTGAAATTAGGCATCCCTGGAATCACACAATTGGTTGTTGCCTCCACGTGACAAGACTGGGTTGAGTTTCCCAATGCCATACCTCTATGAAAGAGGTAGGGATAAATATGACATTTTTTAAAGCTTAGTTTACAATTTTTTTCCATAAGAACTTCTCATCTGTTATCCCAAACATCTCCCAAACTCTGCAAAAAACAAGACAGGTTCCCTCTAGTCCCGTCATCACCCACTGGGATTTTTCCCCAGACTGCAACCAGTCCTGAGTGAATCAGGAGTCTTGCTGACCAAAAAGGAGTATGAGAACATGTGGTTTATGGCAATGCGTGCATTAGCAATAGGAGTGACTCCGGAGGAAAAAACAATCTGTGCTGAGGACCTGAAGAAGTATTTTGGGGAATTGCTTCAGGGTACTTTTAGTCTGGCCCTGTGGCCTGAGTGCCCATTAGTGTAGTAGCACATTATGTGGGGGTCCAAGGCAACCATGCTGCATGAGCCAGCGTAAAATCTCACCACCCTAAGGTGGAACTATTGGGAAATCACTTCAAAAACACGCTGCTAATCTGAACCTAAATGCAGGTCTAGGTGCATCCTAAGCCAACTCATAATTCCAATGCACGGGAGAAAAATTGAAGTTTTGCAGGTTGTATTAATTACAGCATTTCTCATTTCTTCAACCCTGAAGCATTGAGCTTTGTAATCTTAAAAATATCCCTTTAATATCACATGTGTGTCTGTATGCGCACGTGTGTACTGACACAGGACCAATGCAGCTGAAAAGTTAACTAAGGCAGATAAATCAAGGTGATAACACTGAAATTAATACTTAGGAGGTCTTGATTAAGGTCTTATTGCATTACTCATTAGGAGTCTTTCCACTGATGTCAATGGACTTTTGCTTGGATCATGAGTAAAATGTAGTTACCACGGTCACAGCAGCACAGCACCTATTACTCACTGAAATTCCCAGAAGGCATTTTGCCTGCAAAAAGACCACGAGATTTGACCCCCACTAATGATTTCCATGGTGTTTTCTGCACAATACAGATTACCAAAGTAGAGCCATGACTCAGAGGGCTTTCCTACTCCAACCAGCCTATCATCAACTCTTCCCCACAATTTCAGAAATGAAGAAAGGCAGAGTCTCCATTCACAGGACATTTGTCCAAGAACGATAGTTCTCGGCCTTTTCTGAAAATCAGATTTTTCTCATGTGTTAAAGGGAAGGAAAGAAACAAAAACCTCAAGCAAACAAACAAACAAAAAAACCCCATAACAAAACCAAACAAACAAAGAAAACCCTCCAAGAAGTCAAAATTCTGGAATATCTGCTCTGGGAAAAGAAAAGAAAAAAAAAAATCACATAACTAAGAAACTAGTAGACCACTCATGTTAATTTAGCATCTCAGGCAGTAATCAGGGGTTATGTGATGTGAGAGATCCTATTCATCCCACTCCTGACATCAGAATATAAGACAATTGATGTAAGAACTCTCTAGACAAACTGTATATGTTTCCTAAAGTATATGCAGACAGAGTGTCTCCATTTATGTCCTTTTCAGGATACTCATTCTCTGAGCTGCCCGCAATCTTGCTTCATCTCACTCAATGCCCCTAAGACCTATGAAACAACATCAGAAGGAAAGTGCAAGAAGAAGGTGATTCCAGTTTTTGGGAGGGGGGGAAATTAGAGCAAGATACTCAAGAGCTAGTTCCCTAAAGCAAATGGAAAGATAAAAATACAATAACAGACAAGTGCAAAATTCTGCCGTGCAAATACTCCTATAACTTTCACCATTGCTGAAGTCCTGGAATCAATATCTTAGTCCAACTGCAATCTGTTGATGAGCGAAAGGAGGGAAAGGTTGTAGCATCACGAATTAAAAAATAATAATCTCTCAAGCTTAATATTAGCAAAGATGATTATTTTCTTTGATTTGTCAGGCTAATTGAAAATAGCTTTATAGTTTGCAGATGATTAATTAGGAGCCAACAAGATCTCCATTTGCATCTCGGTAATTCTTCACTCTGTTTTATTTTGACATTTAGTCTTTATGCTTAAAATATTCATTGAGAAAGCAGAAAGGTGATTAACATAAGATTTTAAATGTGTGCCATTTGTTCCGACTTTTTTTACACATTTTTTGTCAACAGAGAAAAAAAGAAAGAATACACAACATTACAAAACAATTACTGCCTGTTCCGCTTACATCTGCTAAATCCTCCTTTATGGTAGACATGGTTTAACTAGGCTCAATTTGAAACAGGGGCAAAAAAGCCCAAATAAAGGTCAATCTTCTTCCCCTCCCCCTCCATTCCCAAATAAAATGACTGTTTGACCTCTGTATATTTATCCTGGAAGTTTCAAAATGGTCTTTACTCACGTGAACCATCCTGCAGAAGAAGATTAGACCATGCCATTGTTACCCTCTCCAGTTAGCACCGAAGAGAAAGTGGGTTCAAAATAGCATCTGACAGATATGGTGGTATTCTTACATCCACCTGGCACTGAAAGGCAGGAGTACACATATTTCTGGGTGAAAGACCTCAGTTATTTCATTCCACATTAAAAAAAAAAAAAAATCATTGCGTCTGCTGAGGTTCTTACGTTTGGAGGTTGTTTTTTTCTTTAGTTTTTTTTAAGCATTTTCTCATAGCCTTGGCAACCTCTGTCTTATCACACCATGCTTAAATCTCCAGCAAATGGAGTGGAGTGATAAGAAGTTTAACCCTTCATTTGGAAAGTAAATAACCAACCCTTATGATAGTATAAAGAAGTTGGAAGAGTAAATACTGAAGACTAAAACGAGGACTGATTCCTAAGGATCAAACCATCAGAAATCAAATTATAAGAGCCAAACTTTGCTATTATCAATAATAATATTAATACAAATTGCATTATTTGAAAGAAAACGCTTGCAGGAAGGGGCTGGTTGATGGCCTTTGAATTTTGGGGAGTTGTCTTCTGTCTATCATCAAATCCAGCCTTTTGTAACAGGTTCTGCCCGTTCCTCCAAGCACAGGGACAGGGTCTGGTCCATCTTGATTTCACATCAAAATCTCAACTGTAGACCATCAAATTACAGCACTTAGTGCCCGGCGGAGCAGAGCAGAAAGCACTTTTCCAGCTCCTGTCCAAAGTCTCAGGATCTTTCCTAGTACTGCCGAAAAAGTAGCCAGGATCATAAGGACTCTGCCATACCTTTGCACTTATCCCAGTCCCAAATTGTCCTCAACACAGGTTTTCCGTGGTGGTGGCCATGGATGACTGAGACCAAAAGGGTCTCCCATCCCATGTGGGAGCCCAACATCCGCGGGGGCAGTGGCTGGGCTGCGATTCGAGGGACAGGGAGCACACACTGGGTAGTGGGGTTCCACTAACATGCAGTCCATTTATTTTTGAGGGTTTTTTTCCTTTGTTCTGTGTTTGGTTTTTGGTTTTTTTACCAAGTCACCACAAACTGCTTTGGCTGTCAGCATGGGCACAGAGACAGACATTCCCATACCTGTGGTAACTATGTAATAAATACCATCCAAACAAATTTTTTTAAAAAAATTAATAAAGAAAAAAACATATTCCCTTTCCCAGCCCCAAGCACAAAACACTTTTAAGTCAACAGAATTTAATCTAGTTTATTCTCCAAAAAAAAAAAAAAAAAAGGAGGAAAAAATATGAAAACAAAACAAAAAAAGCAGGTCTTATCACTAGCAGTAAATAAATTTGTACAACCATTCAGTCTGTATAATAGGATGAAATAAATCTACATCTTTCTTATTTTGGTGCATTGAATTATACATACAAACAACAATTACAGGAACTTGTTCACAATGCATATAGACCTGGAGAATGGCTATCTGAAAACCCCTTGTTGGCAATGTCCGCATGTTAACACTGATTGCCTGACACCATTGGTACTTCCTATGTAAAAGGCCCGTGGCCCAAAATGAATGATCTCCCTACAGGTTTTATTTATTTAGTTATTTATTTAGTTAGTTAGTTAGTTAATGCATCATCAAAACCGTTCTAGCCAGCCCCCTCCCCCTCCCCAGAAATGAAAAAGAAACCAAAAAAAAAACCAACAAAAAATCCAAAATAAAAATAAAATAAAAGGAGAAGACATGACTGGCAGTTGGTCCATTTGTTCGTAAGACCGCGTTTCCTCTTGGTCTGCATTGTTTGTTTTTCTGGTTTTTAAATTGTCCTCCCGTCCTCTTTTTTTTTTCTTTTCCTTTAAAAAAAAAAATCTTTCGGAGTCCTTCATGCCTTTTTCTTTACAGCTCCCCAGATGCAATAAAGTCTTCCTCAAATGTACAGCATTTCTTACAATATAAGTTATATGCAATGTTCAGCGTTTTTTATTTTATTTTATTATTTTTTTTTCACAGCACTAGAGATCCTGTCCAATAGGGAATGCAAGTTCTGAATGGCTTATTCACAAATGGTATCCAGATTCAGTGGGTAAGAATACATAGACGCCATAGTGAGTTCCTTTAAAAAGTGGCAAACATCACTTTTTTAAAACTTTTTTTTTTACTTTTTTCTCTTTTTTTCTTTTTTTTTCCTTTTTTTGTGCTTTTTGTAGTTTTTTTCTGTGGGTTTTTTTTTTCTCTCTTACGCCTTCAAATAACTTTTTTTTTTTTTTTTAAATTCTTTTTTCCCCCTCCCATTTGATTCGGGATGTCAGACCCATAACCACACGCCTGCAAAAATGCAAGTATATAAAGTAAATCTCATTTTGAGACCGTAAGCATTCAGCAGGGGAGTCTCTCGCTAACCCATGGCAGTGACCATACTGGAAGGATGGTGAGGTCCGAAGGAGAGGCTGGATGGAGGATGCATCGGTGTCGGTGTAGTCAGCATGTGGCTGGAGTGACTGAAAGGTGAAATGTGGCT
>NW_009626308.1:70382-76508 GCF_000690535.1 Cariama cristata
GACATGTGTCTGGAGAGGGCGGCGGGGTTAAAGGAGCTGCTCTTGGGAAAGTCTTCAAGGTTGTCATGGACCTTTTTGCACTTTTTGGATTTGCTAGACATTTTTCGGTTTCTGGTCTGAATTCCTTCTTTCTTCATAGTCAGGGGTCTGTTAATCTAAACAAAAATCAATTATTTTTTTTTGTGCTTCCATCCCTTCTCCCCAAATCACCGTGAGATTCGTGTACCCCATGCCCAGGCAGTCCCAGGGATGTGCCCAGGACCAGCTGAAGACCCAGCATCTCCCCTCCTCCCCTTGTAGGCCCTGTGTTCCACGAGTACACAACCTCTCCCTTCCAATCCCAAAATTCAGATCCCACCAGGAAATCCCAGATTCGACTGAAATTTCTGAAGACAAGACAACAGAAAATTGCTGGCAGAGCCTCATGGGAGCAAAACATACCCGAATAACTTACAATAGATGAAAAATTTCAACTATCTGCACATTAAGTAATTGCACCGTGTTTACGAACAAAACCCATCATTATCATCTTGAAATACTCCCCACAGACACTGTCTCACCCTGAGGCTCCCTGACTGATGTAAAAGCATTAGTGGCAAGGGCTGCTGGGATTTCAGCACTACGAGGGATCTCTAACTTTCACAGTAGCATTAGGGAGCTGAGGAAACTCTTCACAAATGGGACAGGTATTTGTCTTATTTTTCTTTGTTCAAAAGATTTTGCTCTGACCATCCTTTCAGGTTTACTTTAGACCACCTGATTTTATTCCTAAAGCTTTCCAGATTTTTTTGAGGGGGCCTGAAACAGGTATCTGTGTTGCCCAGCAGAACATTTTCTATTCGCATGCAGACATATCTGTAGAAAACCTAAGCACTAAATTCTCCTGCATGGATATACACTGCAGCAATGACCATCTGTACACCCATCGGGGTTAGGAAAAGGTGGCAAAAGGTTTTTTGGGTCTCCTGTAAGAAACTGTGATCACTGCATAGAGAGCCAGCATCACAACATGTTTTAGCACAGGTGCCATGAAAGCCCCAAAGACCACACTTGAGAAGGGATTTATGCATCCAATAGCCATAAACAACCTTAAAAATCTGGACTTGGGAGTCAACGTGGGGAGCTGCATAGGTCTTGCACTGGCTTCTCTGCAGAATTTCACCCATAGCAGAAGGTAGGAGAGCCCAGCAAACAATCTGGAGCTCCTGTCTCAGCCCCAGCAAAGGACAAGAAAAGATGCTCCTGCAAGGGTCCTGAGCAGATCTTCACCCATGAAATCTTAAATCAGCACAAGGGACAAAGCACTCCCTTCTTCCAGATCACAGCAAAGTTTCACTTGTTGCTCATCAGCCACAGCCTGGTGCCTTTCCCTGCAGCATGGGAATCATTCATGGACTTCTCTCCCCAGGGAGGCAGGGATACAATAGCTCCCTGTTACATGTGGGGATAGAGGCATGGGGAGAGGAAGGACCAAGCTCATCTGCTCCAGTTTAGGCATCCCAAAGTTCGTCATCCTAGTCTTAATTAGTGACCCCAGGCTCTCCGTACCAGCAGTGACAGGAAACTTCACCTTATCCTAAAAATGGGCAAATTAAAGGATGATTCCTCTACCAATGTATAAAGGGAGCCGGAGGGAGCAGCCCTGCTTGCCAGCAGCTAAATGTAGGAAGGAGGAATCTGCCCATGCACAGCCCAACAACTGCCCTGAGGCAACAACAAGCAGAAACCTCAAATGTCATGGGCTTTAAAAACAACATCATCCATCTCCCTGGCTTCCTGTCCTCACCAAGGGAATGGAGATACACACACAAGGAAGGCCCTTTGCTCCAGCTGGATGGCTGGGATGGGAAATCTTTGCCTGGCCTGTTTTAAGTCAACCAGCAGGGACATGTTGCCCAGGTTCAAAGCCAGGAGGAAGCCCCAGGTGAGCCCCACCAGGCAGTGATGCTAGAAGAGACCTGGAAGTCTCGGTTCCTGATGAATCTAGCTCAGATTTGGGGAGGCACACACAAGCCCCAGCCTCCTCAACTCCTAATGAGGATTTGCATCATGACACAAAGATTCAGGAGCAGCCAGAATTGATTTCCAGGTGAAGCAGCAAAGGTGCAAGCTCAGGAGATGGTGGTGGCAATGTGACACCATCCTGGTGCTGCGTTTGGGGCTGTGCTGGCTCTTGGAGCAAACATGGGGTCCTGAGTGTGTGTTTCTTGGTGTTATGTCCTGCAGGACAATGACCACTTTCCCAAAGCAACATCTCCCACGTTTCACTCAATCGCTAAGACCAGATTGACCCAGGCCATAATTTGATGTGAAACTTAAGGATGGGAACACCAGTTTTGCTCAGGATGGTGACAAAGCCATGGTCAGCCCTGCAACTGGGGTCAGAGATGCCGTCCAAGCTGTTAGGTGGACACATTATCCCAGTGTATGTGGTCTCACTCTCCCAGCAGGTACCTGATCCAAGTGCCAAACAGATAAGGGCTCCGATAAATGTCAGGAGGAGTGAGACCAGCACAGTCACAGCAGCAAGATGGAAAAGTTTTCCAGTGACTTCAAAGGCCAGTCACAGCAGAGTTAAAGTGGTCCTCAAAAACATCAAAGCCATGGACCCAGCTCTGTTTCTGGGGTAGAGAAACAAGAGACCCGGAGGGGAGACCTTCTCCATGAAAATTCATTGTGATAAAAATGACAAACACATGCTAAATTAAAATTAAACCAGCCCAATGCATGTATATGAAATTCATTAATTTCAGATGGAGCCAATTAATTATGGGCAGGAATTACGCTCTTTGTTTTATCATATGCAAAATACCGACTGCTCTTCTCTTGGGACGCATAGCCCTGCTTTAGGATATTGTGCAAGAGGCCTTTTCTGAGGGCTTTTACGAAAAACAATGGCAACTGACTCATTTCTATGGGCACAGGTCAGTCTGCTGTGCACCTCCAGCAAGGTGCACTCCCACCCATCCCTGAAGTGCTTGAAGGCTCATCCTGCTTCTAAGAAGGACTAAAACAACAAGGATGAGAACCTCACATTCAACAGAACAAATCCAGGGGATAGTCTTTAATATTATAGGTCTGATCTTGCTCTGACTGAAGACAATGGGATGTGAAGGCTCATCCCGCTTCTAAGAAGGACTAAAACAACAAGGATGAGAACCTCACATTCAACAGAACAAATCCAGGGGATAGTCTTTAATATTATAGGTCTGATCTTGCTCTGACTGAAGACAATGGGATTTTGCCATTGACCTCAATAAGGTCCTGTCACTGAAGCGGATTTATCCTTTAGACACAGTCTTTACAATGTTGGGTTAATCTTCCAGGCTGGCTATATCTTAGAAAGCACTCTGGGATGCCATAGGATGAAAGGGACCGTATCAATGTAAAATACTAGTCATTGTTAACACTGGTGTTAATGGAGCCGGCTCTTGTTGAAGTCAGTGGGAGAAATGCCAGCAGCTTCACTAAATGCACCCCAAGACTATTATGATTGTTGCCTATATCCCACTGAAAAATGGGTTTGCTGTGGGAATCAACAGTAAAACAAACTGATATAGCCCCATGAAAAAAATAGCACCGTGAAAAAACCAGCCTTTTCACTGCAATCGATCCTGGCGTGGGTTTAAAAACTGGGTTTCAGATCAGTCCATTAAAGTACCCTGATGATCTGAAGGTCCAAGAAAAATTCTTTAAACCCAATGAAAAGATAAAATGGGCATGGGGGTATGTGTGTAAAAAAGCAGCCAGGAATTTGGTACAACCTAGCCTGAAACAGGGTTAAGGCATCTTCTGAGTATCCAAAGACCTTGCACTGGCATTAACGCAGCATCTGTGCAGACACTCAGCTGCTTGGGAGGGACGTGCTATGATGAGGCTCTCTGAAGAACATCTCTATTTCTGACACCTGTCCTGATGGAGAACTGGTGCAGATAAGATACATACAGGGAGGAGGACCACAGCCTACACAAATGGGTCTTGCATTTTAACAGACCAGACCGATTTGCACCAGCCAAGGAACCTTGTCCGCATGCAACCACCAAACTTCCTCCCTGCCTTGAGTTGATGAAAGGATGATGCTGGTGTCATTCGCCAGGCAGCTGGCACAGTTCCTTAGGTCCTGCCTTCCAGCAGCCAAAAAAGAAGGCATCTCCGTGAAGCTATCCCCACCTTACCACTGGTCACAAAAAAACTCACTCGTATTTGGCTTCTGAAGCACAATGTGGCCTTCACAGTCACAGCCTCTAAAACCAGCTGGGCTGCAGAATAATGCTCCAACGCTTTTCCATTGTGGACCCTTAAAGCTGAGGGTGATATGTTCAAGGACCGTTGGCTGCCATGTTGCCTATTTCTCACCACAGTCATAACTAAGCATCATCTTAAAAAGGTGGGAAAAAAAGGAAAAAAGGATCTACCCATAGCCAGGTCTTAGTATCCTTGCCTCGTTACATTGCTGCACACAATATCTAAGTCCTCTAGGGGTTTCATTTAAGCAGGTCCCATTAATGGAGTTGCTCATAAGGCAAGACACTACTTGACTTTGGTAAGTAGCTATGCTGAGCTTTTAAGCAGCTGTCGGTGTTTTTAATGAATGTGAAAATGGTTCCAATGTGCTCAAGGCCTGCCCCATGTCACAAACTGCACAGCTGGATCAGAGTTTCCCTAAACAGTGGATCTAGGGGTCAATTCAGGCCAACTAGGTTCACAATGTTAGTGTGAAAAAGAAAAGGATGTGCTCTTGCAGGCGCATTTCTGGAGAATCTCAGCACTCAGACATCATTCTAGACACCTTAGGGGGGATTCCTCCAGTCAGATGTCTACAATGCAGGTAGACACATCTGAACTCATCATCCTGCCACCTTTTGTAGTCACGGGGAGAAACTACACTGTCTTCAAGGGTACAAGTCATCTCATCCAAACACAGGCATCTCCATCAGGTCCAAACAATGGTACCTGAGAAGAGCCTGTTTTCTTCAAAGGGCTTTGCTGGAGGACAGGGGGAGCAGGTCAGGTATAGGTATCCATATAGGTCTCCCAAGTTACATGATTCAAGTCCTACTACTGGTGGCTACAAGGCCAAAACATAGCACAAGCATAGACTGCTCCAGTGAAGCTGGCTAATCTTGCTCCCTTCTTGCCATGGAAACAACAAACAGAATATTTTCTTGTGATATTCTGAGAGCTTTCACTCCAAGTCCAACCTCTTTGTTTGCAGTGATCATACTGAGAGTTCGATGACAAGCTTTGCTTGCTACACAGGGCTCAAAACGTGCTGAGACACTTGCCCACTAAAGGGTAAACAGGTTTTCCCTTTTTCAGAGAGAGATGCCTCTCATGAAACAGGTGAAAAACTAGCCTGGTTGTTGGGGTTTTTTTTTCCCTACTTAATCCAAACTTGTTTACTCATCCCAAGAAACCAAAGAGCTTGAAATAACAAATCGAAGGGACTGAGACACCACAAGGGTTGGGTGCCCCATGAAATCCAATCTGTCTTTGATGTGTTTGTGTGGGTGGACATAAGGGCAAAACATAGCCTGAGATTTCTAAAGCAAATGACCACTAGAAAGAAAAAAAGAAGTGATATCAAAGCAGAGAAAATGAAAGTCTTTTCCTTCTTCTGACACAATAATTATTCTAATGCCACATGTGGAATGAGGGTAACAGGAGTAGCCTTAAGACTCTTTTATTAGCAGTATTATTTAGTAGAAGAGTTTTCAGATCCCTTTAGCTAAACATATCCCTGGTTCCTGCAAGCTGGCTTTGCATGGAGATATTAGATTAAATCTGCCAGCTATTTCATTTCATTTTTCCTTCCCTTCCATGACAGATGCTTTAAAATTCACATCACAGGTTGAGCAGACTCTGCAACCCGCTAACTAAATCGAGTCTTTTTTGGTTTAGGAATTGCTTACGTCAACCAGGGCAAACACAAGACCTAAATAAATCATCTTTGGGGACGGGTGGAGGGACGGGACAAAGGCAGCCACAAACCCAGGAAAGATCTAAATAGTTGCTGGCACATTTAGCTTTTTTTCCAGAGTTTGTATGTGCTGGAGGAACCAAGCTACACATAGAAGGAGTATCGGCTTTTTGGATGGCATGTTGTCTTTTTCACTTCACTGACCC
>NW_009626308.1:76538-76961 GCF_000690535.1 Cariama cristata
ATGTCTCTCTGAGTTGATCCTACCCCTCCTTTCTTGGCTCAGGCGTGGGAAAGTTCTAACATCACCCATGGACATCCCTGTTTTATACCTCCCCAAGTCAGATCAGCTACATTTGAGGGGATGCCGACTCGTCGCTCCAACCCCCAAGGTCCCCAAAGGGATAAAGGAGGTCTCAGCACCAGCCAAGACTGGAAATCCTTAAGTCAAGGAAGATTTTGGACCATCGAGTACCGAAACTAAGGCCCCGTTATTGAGTGTTACAGTCACACTTACATTGTGGAGCTTGTAGTAGAGCCCGCAGGCGTTACAGACGGGATCGCCGTTGGCATTTCTCCTCCACAGGGTGGTAGTGGTGGTCTGACAGTTTGCACAGGACGTGCCTGCCCTCCTGGCTGCAGACTGTGGGAAGAAGGAAGAAACACA
>NW_009626308.1:76996-83274 GCF_000690535.1 Cariama cristata
CATGTTAATAGAAAAAACAATAAAATTAAAAAAAAAAAACACCCAATCAGCAAAATTTCTGAGGAAAAAAAACATCAACGCTGCAAGACTGACGCACATCGGCAGAGGAGTCCAGAAACTGGCTTGTGAGAACAAATAATAATTCTGAAAAAAATCCCCTAGGTACTTTAATCCCAAATTATATATGAACTGAATCAGGTGCCAAAGGGCATCCTAAAAGTGAGTGCTAAACCTCTGATAGAACTCATCAAAATTAGCAGCACTGGCACAGCCCATTCCAGAGGGGAAAATATTATTTAAATGCCAACATGTCTTTCCATCTTAATTCTCTCAGACCCCCCAGGGGTCTAATTCTGCAGTCAGGGCCTGAACCAACAATTGCCCGAGTCAACAGCATGAGTCAGGCCGGCTCCAGCGAGCGCCGGGTGAGACCCGCGCTGGGCTTGGTGGGCAGCTGCTCGCCGGCTCCGACCGCAAGCACAGCCCGGTCCTGTAAATTCAGCTCAGCTTCAAAGGATACGGGCTCCAGATCGGAAATAACACCATGGCAAAGAGCGAGAATCCCAACTTTTTAATTACACCCTTTCGCAGCCTAAACTTTCATGTTTATTTAAGGATTGGTAATGAGCCTGAAAGAAGAATTTACCATTTCGTAAAGGGGGAGGAACAAGAAAAAAAGTCTACATGTCAAGGTGTATACAGAAGCTTTTTTGTTAGCTGTGATAATGATTTAGCAAAGTCAAATTTGGCAAAGTCGCTCTTCTTTCACATGCATGAATTCGTGCTTATCATTTAAAAACTGTAACTTCAGCAAACAAATTTTCCTTCTGCCACTGAAGGAGGAAAAGGAGTTTGCAGACGTCTGTGCGAATGTGTATGCATGTTTGCGTGTGTGCAAGTGCCTACAGCTCCTAAAAAAAAAAAAACAAAAAACACTTTAGATCCCTGTCCTATCTCTTCTTCATCAATATGACACAGCCCCAGAGCTCTGATTTCATCCCAATGCATTGCTTTCAATGGGACTGCTCATGTGCTTAAAGTTAAAACATGTGCTTAAGCGATTTGCCAGATCATAGCAATGCTTGGCACCTTGCAGAACTGAGCCTTTAATGCTCTCTTTTGTGCTCTTACTGTTTCAAATTTACCCCTCACCCCACATAGCCGCACACTGTAGCACATCCAACATTTAAAAAAGAAAAAAAAAAAAACAAAAACAAAAACCACATCTTTGGATACCGTACAACAAACCCAAAATGCAAACATGGACACTGGCACAGCGCTAGCGTTAATACCAACTCTTGTTAGGTCATGTTGCAATTTTAATCATAATTGAATGTGGCGTAGGTGGAGAGAGGACAGGTTCGTTTTGTTTTAGATAGAGTGGGATATTTTTTTTTCTCTTTTAATTAGACAAGAAGAACTGTCTAAAAAATAAATAATACGAAGCCCATGAGCACTAGGAAGCATCACAGAGAGCCTGATCTGACAGGAAGGGGTTCTCACCGGCTGCCCCGTGCGGACAACTCCATTTTGCCTGACCATAAACCACGCTGAAACAAGCCGACCTCCAGCCCGATGAGGCCGACTTCTCCATGCTGATGACAAGCAGGAGCTGGGAACAGCACACGGGTCTTTGGTTACAAAAACCCTAGTGCCGGCAGGAGAAGCTGAAGCATCCCACCACGAACAGCAGAGCCTTGAACCAACGTGGACGCACACGCCTCGGTCCTGTCCTCCTCCGGACCATGCCACGGCCCCCAATTTGGTTCCCATCAAAGTCAGTGGGTTAATACGCATGTTTCAAACGCAACACGGACACAACAGCTTGCAGAGCCGGGCTCTCGCCGAGACCCAGGGGACGAGCCTGCAGGTCTGTGTCCCCCTGGCTCCCATCAGCCGGCATGGGTGGCTCAGAGGCTGGAGTGAGTATCTTGGTGGCAGCTTTGCCTTTATCAGACCCAAAAATCAAGCCTAAGGAAATTTCTAAAAACCAGTGATATTTGACTCAGCCCACACAGGGGAAACATCCCCTTTGAAGATATTTGGGGTTTCTACACAGCGCTCACCGTAATTTCTCTTAGGGCAAGTGCGTTTAAAAGACACGCCTGGTCACCACCTTGCTACCTTCAAACAAACTCTGACATTAAATAAACGAATAAATCACAACATCCACTGTCTTCTCTAAAACCTTTTCCATCTGCCACATTTCTCTTACAAAAATTCAGCATCGCTAGCTGAATATTTTAAACTCTGTGCTCTTTCGGTCCCAGACTGTACGTTTTATGCTGTACCAACTTATACCGGAGACACCGGCAGCGGGCAGGAAACAATGAATAATAACGCTATTGTAAAATCTCCCAGCAATGGCATCCATTGACGCTAATCACCGACCCAAGCCCGGCCATGTAAGTAATGGGATGACTCATGGGGTGCCCCATATAATCTGTAGGACCAGACCCCATGGCCCAGTTGCACGTGAGCAAGGGCACAACTTCAGAAGCGTTGCAAGTGATGAGAAGGTGAAATTGAGGACAGTGCAGGAGGAACCAAGCACTGATAAAGATGCGTAATTAAGGGGCATTTTCAGTGTCTGGATTTACATGGGGTACCCACAAAGCTGCAAGCATCAGCTTCCTAAAATAAGACTGCATGTGCATGGGCCTTCTGAGAAATTCGCTGTAATCCTTCCAAAACCAAGAGAGCTGTAGACCTTTTAAGCAGAACGGTGACATGATACCACCTGCCCGTTCCTGATGCCCCTGCCACCACCTCCAGATCTTCCACCTTCCCCCCAAAGTAGAGCTGTTCGAACCCCCTCGGCTGGCAAGTCTCCATCCATCTCCCCTAAACAAAGCCCTTACAAAGACGCCCATTGAATTTAATAAGGCTTGGGCTGGGTTCTCAGCATCTAAGGATTTATTTGCCTTCTCTCTCCAATCCATCAGAGTCCTTTCATGAATTTCAGCGCTCCTGGGATCAGAGCCTACAAAACCAGCCCAAGGTCACGCAGGAAACTTGTGGCAGAGGGAGAGGACCACGCGCTGGATCCCCACCCTGAGCCTCCATACTCGCGTCGCCTTCCCCAGCCCGCTCGCCTTCGCAAGTCAGGAAAGATCAAGTCAAGGCACAGACACACACACATCTGCATCTAGGCACACGAAATGCAAACGCCGGCCCAGCTTTGGTGCCTTCTGAATTTTTTTTGGAGGTTCGCAAGGGAAATAAAAATAGATGCAAACAGCATTAGAAATGTTTCTCTTTTTTTTTTCCCCCAGGTAGTAATGGAAAAAAAAAATATATATGAAAATCAAAAGTTCCCATTTAGCAAAGGCTGCATTCAAAGAACAGGAACTTTTTGTAACTTAAACTTTAACTAAAATGCCTAAGATTAAGGCATCTCTTTAACAAAGATTGAAGTGATTATGCAAGACAAGGTCCCTCTACTTTCTTTCTCTTTTTTTTTTTTTTTCCCCAAGAATGACCTTTTACAATGTATTTATTTATATAGTTCATTTTACATGTGCCGGGCTGAGGGTGACTCGGGACATTCTTTCGTGGTTCCATCAGACACTTTTTGAAAGCTCTCCCCCCCTTTTCAAGCCGCTTTCCTATTCTGCCTCCCCCTCCGCTTGTTTGGATACGCTCAAGCTCCTGTGTGTTTGGGCTGGGGAAACAGAGCTGTTGTTTAGGAGTTATCTCCAGGGCTCAGATATCCGGCAGCTTTTTCCTAGGAAGTTAACTTTACACATAAAGAGAGAACGAGAAAAAAAAAAATAAAAAGGAAAACGAGGGGGTGTGTTTAAGACAGAAGGGCCAGGGCGAGGAGGAGAAGAGAACAAGACAGCTGCCCAAAAAAATTAAAATCCCAGCCTGTACTTCCCTCCCTAGAAAGCTTTTCCTTTTTTCTAACAAGGCTATGAAAGACGAGAGAGACCAACATTTTCCTATATGGGAAAAGCCCATATAGGAAGGCACGGAGAGGTTTCGCCCACAGGAAGTTTGGGGATAGAGGAGCAAACCCGCATCCTCCCCAAAACCCGCACGGCCAGAGCGAGCCGACGCCGCTGCCCCTCGCAGCGTAACCTCTCCTGGGGCCGTATCCTGCAAATGCTTCCCGGCGCCTGTGGGGATAAGGCCTGTCTAATTTTTTTCAGGCATCTCGTGGGTGAGGAAGCTGAATCCATGCCTAAGAGTTGCCGGACTGAGGCCATGAGCACCTTTACAGGGAACACGGGGCTGATGAACCACCCCTCTCCTGCCTGCAGGATCCGACCATGCCGGGCACGAGCCTCATGCAACCGGCCAGATCCATCCATCAGCTCGGAAACTCCACAGAGAGGCGAGATCTGCTTTTCCTTCGCATTTTGAGCAGCCCCCAGGAGCCCGTCCATGTCTTTAATCCTAACAAAACCAAACGTGCCTCGATTCAAAACATTCAATAACTTCCCAAGCAGCGAACATATTTTTTTCCCCCGCTTGATATATTTTTTCCCCTTGTGGTTTGCCTGATTATTTGCCAAATATACTTCAATGAATTTATTAGCCATGCCCACAGCTTCCAGACCTTTTTGTGGCTTCCAGGGAAATTCGTAAATAGATCACTGGGGATGTTGTAACGTATTGCCTGTACATAGTACAGTCGCAAGGCTTGCAAGCATTATTTCAAATATTTGCCTGTGCATTTCGTCTTCCTCCAACTTCTGTGGCCCTGGACACACGCTCGGCTTTGCCCACTCGCTGGGTTTTGCCATGCCCTACCTTGTGTCCTCACTTACACCAACTCAGAGGGGAATGACACAATTTGAGACCCACATGGCTCAGCTACAAAAGACCACACCAAGTTCAAGTGAGACCAGGACCATCAGCAAAGTGCTTTGCAGGACCAAGGTCCAGCTGATGCCCCAGTGGCTCCTGGTACCCGGATGGAGACACACTTGGGAAGGGGAGGACAGCAGTGTGGAGAGCCCAGGAGAAATCCTGTTCTCCTGATAGTCTGTTTGGTCACTAGGAAATGATTACTCCACCCTCAGCCCCTGGAAAGAGCCACCGTCCTTGGGTCGCCATTCAGAAGGGCTGTGTGGAGGCGTCTGCCCTAATGCGACCTGGGAGAAAGCTCAGTTCCAGTTTGCAAGAAGTGCTGGATCTTGATTTTTTAAACCTGTTTTCCAGTTTGCAAGAGGACCAGACAACTGAGGCCCACAGCAGCAGGGAGCATCTCTCCGAGTATCCCCCCCTCCTAGCCCTCTGATGCAGTGGGACCAGATTTCAGAGCTGGCGGAGCTTCCCCCTCCATCCCGAGCTGCAGACAAGAAGCAAAAGTTGCAGAAGAAGGAAAAGAAAGAAGTAATAAAAAAGAAGGAGACTCACCAGCCTTCTCTTGGGTTTGATCAGGGGCCGGTTCTGCCCGTTCATTTTGTGATAGAGTCCGCAGGCGTTACACAAATAGTGCCCGGTGCCGTCTCTTCTCCACAGAGGGGTTGAGGTAGCCCCACAATTTACACACTCCCTGCCTTCTGGAAACAAGAGAACACATAGTTCACTTAGGGAAAGCAGAGGTAAAAGGGGCTGGGGAAAGACCCCCAAAAAAAACCAACCCCCCAAGAGACCCAGCAGTGCCAGACCCTGCCAGTCCTCTCCAAGCTCAAGAAGTCCAAGCAAGGATCCAAGGCCACAGCTGAGCAACATCCCTGGCACAGGCTGGGGGGGAGTCTGGTGGGGACTGATCCTGTCCGCCTCCCCAGCACCACCTCGCAGGCAGCATCAGGTCTGTGTTCCAGCAGCAGGGAAGAGGGATGGTGACAATGACAACGCGAACCCCATGGTGGCTCGAGGGGCTCCCTGGAGAAGTTCGCACCCCTCCTGCACATCCCTCCTTTGGAGGGGGCTGACAATTGCCCCTCACCTCTGGATTAAAGGCATCTACAGCCCTCCAGACCCCATGTTGGGATATGGACCAGACAAACCTTGGCAGGCTTTACAAGGAGCCTCCAACCCTTCCCCCCCCACCCCAAGATGGATGGATACCAAATCTAAGCCCCTGCCTCCCCTTTCTGATGTGTATGAGGACCCCAGGCTCACTCCTTGAGCACTGTCCCAGCTCCCAGGGGGGTAGATGAGCCTGAACGGGCTCTTCCTTTGGCCTCTGGTCAAACTACATCAAGGACCCCCAAAAATAATCACAGATCAACAAGCAAAACACCTCCCTGGCCCCAGCGAAGACACAACGACTCTGTCAATATCCGCTATTGATTAACTCGCAGTTACGCTTCCCCCCCCCA
>NW_009626308.1:83300-83642 GCF_000690535.1 Cariama cristata
CAGCGGCAGCCTGACGATGGTCCATCCCTGATATTTGGGATCCCAAAAAGCCCCAACCCTGCCTGAGCCCTGGTTAAAGTCTTTCCCTCTTTCTTCTCCTTTTTGGCACCTCCTTATCCTCTTCCCAGTTATTGGCAGGGGGTTCCTCCAGCCCACCGACTCCCAGCTTGGAGCAGGGAATTGGGGGGGTGCAGGCATGCCTCTCAGCTACTTTCAGTGGGTTGAGTGGGGGCTGTTTGGTTTGTTGGTTTGTTTGTGTTTTTTTTTCTTGCACCTAATAACACTCCTGGTTCATCTGAGAGCAGCAGAAGACCTCAGCCGGCCAGGGCAGAGCTAACTCAG
>NW_009626309.1:0-3167 GCF_000690535.1 Cariama cristata
CGAAATCCATCAGTCTTCTCTCCCCAGTCAACCTTTCTGATTTGCTCTTCTTCAGAACACAGCTTCTCTGCATCCAAACACTACTTTGTAAGAATAATCAGAACTCCATGGCTGCTCACAGCACTCTCAGTACAGATTCACAGAGGCAAAATAAAACAGTGTGCTTGATGCTCCTTGAAGAGCTACACTCACATGGAGATAAGTGCTTCATTGAAGACACTCCTTAGCTGACTGACCCTGAGGAACTGTCCAATGCCCTGCTTGGTAGAAAGTTTAGGAAAAAGAGGAAAAAGAGAAAATGGAAAAAGAGAAAATGTTTAGAGTGAAAAGGTCTTTTTTTGCAAGATAAAATGCAGCATAAAGAATAAACCCATGATCTGGAAGGGTAAAAGAGCACTACCAACAGCATATGCAACTAAGCTAGACATGTCTGGCAAGTGGGCTTACTGCTGCCTCCAAATTTTTAGTTAGTTGTGTGCTCAGACCTCAGCAACACCAGGCCATGGGTCTTTTACTGAGTTTTGAGCTGCACAAATGTTCTGCTACTTCTGCAGTGCTACTAGTACTCAGCCTGCGTGTACTGCAGAGCTCAAACCAGCCTTGCAGAAGGGAGTGAAGTCCAAAACGTGTCCTTTTCACAACTGGCAATGCAAGAAGTGCAACATACGTGGAAACTCTGGCAAGGTAGGACAAGTGTGGTGAAGCAAATGGCAAAATGGAGTAAACAAAGAATATGGTAAGAAGGAACAAGGAAAAAGTTGTGTCAAATCTTGAGAGGAAAAAAAATAGGGAGAAAGCAACAAGAAAACCATGTGTTGCATATGATGCAAAGGTATCACTACAAATCAGAGTTTACAACCTGAGAGCTGGTGGGGTTTTTATGTGCTGTAGTGCAATACATTCCCATGCTAGCTTGTCTCTGAAGGCTACCGTAATGCCAAGGCAACTTGTCGTATGTGGGAGCTGATTGGCAAATGTCCTGACACAGAAAGAAATCAATTGGTCTCATCCACTCAGTTGATGACCCTGCTTCTGAGATCTCCTTTCAGTAGGCAACAGCAGCAGCAAGGAAGGCAAAAGTAGAAGTTTCATTCTCAGATGAACAGTAAGGTTATGAGACTTGATAAGGGGTGGTCACACTACCAATTGTGAGGAGACACTTTGGAGAAGGTGTTCTGCTTCCATCTGTTTTGACCACAGTGAGAGGATAAAGAGAGTCAGTAAGAGCTCAACAGCTGAATTCAAATGTTAAAGTTAGGTCAGATAAAAAGAGAAAGACACACTACAGACTATTTGATTCACCTACCAATTATTTGGGGGCTAATACGCTCCCTGATACAAAGATAAAATGTTCTCCTTGGAATATTTATCAGAACTCAGTTTCAATTGTTTTTTCTCCTGCTTTATGTAGGAAATGTCATTCTGCTCAGCAGTTTGCATACAGTAAAACAAAACATATGAAAGAAATCCACACCAACAAAAAATCTAACTGAGACGGACTTGTCCAGGCCAAAGAAAGCACCTCTGTTTCACAAACTATGAATTTGCCTAATTGGAAAAACTCAGTTGCACATTAGCATCCAGGCACTACTTATGCCAACTTATGTTGACTCCATGCTGGCCTTGGTTCAGCTCATTTTTAAAGGACCGCCTGTAAAGGAAGAAAAGCATTTTTTTTGACTACAGTTCCCTCTCTTTTTATCCCTGTTTTTTCATTTCTTCTCTTGTTTGTTTTTATTTTTCTTTTAGACTCATTAATATCACCCTGTGCTGAGGACATCAGCTTTCAACCTTCTGCCTGTGTTATCTTCCATCAGCAACACATTTGTTGCTACTGGGCTGGTTGTTGTGACTAATCTGTATTCTGGTGCGCTCATCCTCATCCAGCGTACATCCCTCTGCTGCCCGCTGACTTCAGTCTGCATTTGGGTCTCTCAGGGAGATGGTCCCCAGCATGTGTTCTAATGATTGTTTTTTGCTTCAGCTCTTCCCGTTTCCAGTGCTGGTTCATTTGCACGTAATTTACCTTACAGTTATTTGCCAAAATTACACCTTAACCCATGTATGTCATTCTCAATGTCTTCACATGCTTCTTGTTTGATGGATTTGCTTTACTCTGGTTTTCAGTCTTTACTGATGTGCATACAGTCCTTTAAATAATCACATTTCCCCCCCCCTCAAAGACATCTTCCTTTGCCTGCTCCAATAATAAGTTTTCTCTTTCCTTGCTGAATTATCTTGATGTGAGGTACATATTTGTCTGATTCTTTTGTCTTTGTCTAAAGGAAAAGTTCTGGTTGCTAAGCAATAGTTGTCTCAATATTAAAAACTCAGAACAATTCGGATTTACAATTTTAGTCAATGATAGCTAGTGTGTAAGTTAAGAAAAAGTGCTTTTAGTTCTGCTAATAAGCAGCAACAGGGTGTCCAGCTTTACTGATGTTTCCATTCCTCAAAAAATATAATTTAATCCTGGTGCTGCACCTGATTTAGCACCACTGTAATCCTACAGACTACAGCAAGTTTATCTGATAGAGAAACTAGGACGTCATCTGATCTTGGTCTCTCTAGATGAGTTCCCTGGAGTGGTTCTTACTGTAATATCTGAAGATATATGTAAATGCAATGATGAGCACTGCTGGAAACAAGCCTCAAACTGCTTTTTGTCTAAAAAGAAAAAATGGCATAACTTGATCTTCCTAGTCTGAAATCAGGAGCAAGCACTGTAGGTTTCTCTCCTGCAGCTGAGCTTCTGTTTATGCCAGCCCCAATACACTGTTACCCATACACCCAAAATTGACTAATTGGACCCCACTATTACCATTAAATAAGAATAGAAAAAACAGGTTGGAATCCCTGTTTAAATAACCTCTAAATCTTCCATTTGCTCAGAAATAGTGATAACCTACCCTCCCCTTCCCCTATGCTTGTTTCTCTAAACATTTCTCAACCACTTCTCAAAAGCTTGAAGAAATCTGGTCACATTTTGACTCTTGTCATATGCCAACAGTCTGGATCAGATAATACAAAGTGAATATCAGAAATTTCTGTCTCTCCAGCCAGAAAATTACCAGAAAATTACAGGCAGAGAAAGGCCAGTGTTGCTCTCAGGTTTCAGTCTCTGGTAGGAAGGTTGTGTTGCTCTCCCCTTATCCACACACCCCTGC
>NW_009626310.1:0-1658 GCF_000690535.1 Cariama cristata
CGCCAGTCCAGTGCTTCAAGGTTCCCGAACAACCCTTTAAAATGCTCTCCCTGTATCCTCCGTCCCGGACCCGAGTCCAACGCAGATTTTTAAACAATTGAGCTGCAAAACTATTTTCCATTGGACCATTCCTCCCCTCGCAGCAAACTCATGTTCTGCTGTTAATTTTCCTGGGACGTTCTCCATTTGTTGTTTCTTTCTAAACCACAACAAAATCAACAAAATTTGGACTTTTGTGAAGGCTGAATTTCCTCTTTGTTTTCGCAGGGGAAAGGCTGCGCCGCTGCCCAGCCCCAGCAGCGAACCCCCACTCGCTCGCACCCTCCCAGGGATGCTCCTGCCAGGGATGCTGGGCCGGGGGGACCCCACTCCCCAGCATCCCACCTCGCGGGGGGATCTGCAAGTGAAACCAGAGCCTGGCCTGGGGAGATCAGCTGGAGGAATATCGTCTGCAGTCTCTTTTATGGTCTTAACCCCAGGGTACTCACGGTGCTGATCTCTACGGGAGATGTGCGGAGCGGATGCCCGAATTTTCTGCCAGCAGCCCTGGGGTGGCTCCTACGGCAAATCGGGCTGCAGCTTTGTTCTCATGCACAACGTGTTCATAAGGTAACGACACTACTCTGCAATCAGTAAAGAAAAACAACCACTTGAGCAGCGCAAATGCCCTATAGGTGCACAAGTAAAGCACAAATGAAGGGCCCAATTCTTCCATCGCAAGTCTGGGACTTGTGTAACCCTGACAATCCTGCCAGAGACACATCTGACTTACACCAGCGTAAGGAAAAGAACAAAACCGAGCTCGTATCTGACAAGTGAAAACAAACACTGGATTCAGACACTTTCTGCAGGGAAGGGGGGAGCTGTTTAATTTTTGTTCCTTCTCTCTGGGCTGCTGCTGTGACCTCTGCTACCTCCTAAGTCAGCAACACAATATGTTGCAGCTGTGGCACGGCAACAGCATGATTTAATTTGCGCGTGTGTGGCTGGAAGGGCAGTTCATCCCTCCAACGTCTTGCGGCATGGCAGAGGCAGCGGCGGTGGAAACGGGGAGCTTGGTCCTCCCCTCCCAAAAGAGAGGGGGGAAAACCCCCGCTTCGCCTCCCATGCACGGCTTTGGCGAGGAGATGGGAAAAGGATCAACTTGAGGAAAATGTCCACTTCCATCAAAATTTTCAGGAGGTTAGAGTTTGGTCAAGCTGAGGGGAAAAAAGGGCAGAAAATATCTATTTATTCAACAACTGTTTTCTGCTTAAAAAAAAAAAATAAAGAGGAGGAAAATGACTTTGCTGCCCACTCTCCTGCATGTTCCCGGCTTCCAGGAGCACAGGGGCTGCGTGTCTCCGGTGCGGTGCCCGGCTGGGCAAGGGTAGTGCTCCGAACTTGTTTTCCAAGGGAAAAGAGCTGGAGGTTTCTGCTGCCGGAGGTTTCTGCCGCAGCCCCCCCACCCCGGGGGCTCCCCCTCAGCGCTCCCTCTCCCCTGGCCCTCCACCAGCTCGTAAAGCTGCCGCGTTCCCGCACGGCTCCTTGGCCGGACCCTGAGAGCCGTCTCGGGAGTTTTCTTTGTCAGCGCTCTGAGCTCCAGCGGGTTTTGGCTGTGGGGGTTTTATCTTTGCCTTCCGCAAGGCTGGAGTTCAGCTTCGCTCTTGGCATTGTCA
>NW_009626310.1:1748-9765 GCF_000690535.1 Cariama cristata
GGTGAAGAACTGATAACCCCAAGGCTTCGCCGCTCCGGCTCCTTCAGGGAACTTCTGTCCTGACGTGTGATGCTGGGGGCTGAGCTCGTCCCGGCACCGACGGTTCCCCTCCCGGAGCTCCCCAGGCACGAGGCTGCGCAGAGGATGCTCCGCACAGGAGGATGGGCTGGGAGTTTTCAGGGGCCATGGAAAGGAGTCAGGGTCCTCAAATTCGTTCAAATCCAAAGGGATTTGAAGGCCTTCTCCCCATATCTGAAAACCCCCAAACTGTGCCTACATGTCTATGACCCAGAACAGTGCTGTGGAAGCAAAGGAATCACAGAATCACAGAATGGTTTGGGTTGGAAGGGACCTCCAAGACCATCCAGTTCCAACCCCCTGCCATGGGCAGGGACACCTCCCACCAGACCAGGTTGCTCACAGCCCCATCCAGCCTGGCCTTGAACACTTCCAGGGATGGGGCAGCCACAGCTTCTCTGGGCAACCTCTGCCACTGCCTCACCACCCTCACCGGGAAGAATTTCTTCCTTGTATCTCATCTAAATCTTCCCTCTTCCAGTTTAAAGCCATGGCCCCTTGTCCTGTCACTCCATGCCCCTCCCCAGGTTTCTTGTTGGCCCCTTTAGGCACGGGAAGGCTGCTCGAAGGTCTGCGCGGAGCCTTCTCTTCTCCAGGCTGAACAACCCCAACTCTCTCAGCCTGTCCTCACAGCAGAGGTGCTCCAGCCCTCGGATCATCTTCGTGGTCTCCTCTGGACTTGCTCCAACATGACCTTGCCTCTCCAACAGTGCTAGCCTTGTATCTTCCATTTACAATTTATTTACTTCTGGACTTCACCTTTGTGATACTGAAGCTCCTTCCCACCTGGCATGGCCAAAACCACCCCCAGCTGGAAGAGACCTCAGCCCGCTCCGTGCCGTGCTCTCTAACCCAGCACTACCCGCCAGCTCGTAGGGGCAAGGTGGCTTTTTCCTGGCTTTTTGGCTTTCCTCTCGCTTCCCCTCATCAACTCGTTTGCCAAGCAATGTAATTTTACTGCCTGGCTTAAGGAGCCAAGAAATACGTTTGCTGGTGTAAGCTGTGCATTAGACATTGTGAAAAAACATGCAGCTTCAGGGTTTTAGGAGCCAGTTCCAAAGAAGAGCGAAACACCCGCCGAGCAGCACGGCCGTGGGTTTGCACTCTCTCCGGTTTCACTCACGGACGCCGGTATTCGGCTCTCTCTGGCCGTGGGTGGCTGAGTGCAGGGACAGACCTACTAGCACGGAAAGGGGACCGCGTGGGCACAGGGGACGGAAGCATCAGTGGGGAGAGAGGGGCAAGGACACAGTGCTCTCGTGGGTGGGGTGGTGGGAAGGGGCCCTATGCCATCGACCTGCGGGTGGGGGAAAAGCCTTGCCTTCCCCACGCAGCACTTTCATCTTCCCTCCCTCTTAAAACCACAAGCTCCTTAGGGCATGGGCAGGCTCTGCCTTGATGCTTCTACAGAACCAAGAATAATAACAGGGTCCAGACCTCACCCGTGGTCTCCAAGACCTCTTCTTCCCCCTCCAGATACTAACAGAGACATTTTGGACTTGATTTCTCCTGAACTTTGGGGTGCTTCAGATCTACACGTATATTTTTGAGGCTCAAACCGCGATACTACTACAAAATCAGCCAATTAGTACCAACAGACACCAAATGAAAGAATCATTCATCAAAATGATTTGTAAAATATTGGCCGCCGCGACCTCCTGCAGCTGGATTTCCATCCCTTGAAGTGAACACCACGTTCAATAGCCACCATCAAGAGACATTCAGCGAAAACAAGCCCAACCTTATGAATTAGAGAAGGTGTCCCAAACCCCAACCCCAGCACTGGAAGTTTAAACCTCACGAGGGGATGCACATGTCCCGCTCCAGACACGAGCATCTTGGCAAACGCGGTCGTGCCTCTACAGAGCTGCTACAAAACGTGTCTGTCCTCTCCAGGAAGGATGACAGTAAGCGGTAGCAAAAAGCTCTCAATATTTAGCAAACTCTCAAAAACTCTAAGGACTCTCGGTTATGTATGAGGAACGGGCAAACTCCACCTCAGGCTTATTTGGAAGTTCCTGGGGCTCAGGCTGGCCATTTCTCACCAGCCTGTTTTTACAGGGCTGGAGCGCAGAGCCGAGCAGGGAAGGAGCTGAGTTACAAGTCTCTCTTCCAGCTTTATTCCTGGCAGAGACAATCTGCAGCAGTGCTGCTCCGCACGTCAAGTCTGGCACCTGCTTACAATAAATCCCTAACGATGTTGAAAAGTTAAACGTCCATTTATTTTAATTTCTGTTTTAGATTTGGATTTCTACGTACCGTAAATGCTAGAAAGAATGTTTTTTTGAAACAATGCTGCACGTTTACCATGGAGATCCTCTATAATTGGCTGTCCTTCATCTAAGATTTCTTTCTACATGCAAAAGGATGCTCTCAGCACAGACAGTCTGAAGGGGAGGCTTTGCCACCATCACCTGCCAACGCTTTCAGGCCGGCCAAGATCTTTCGAGCAGGCTCCCTTGCAGGTGGGACGGGTCGATGCATGACTTTGGGTCTCAGAAACCCAAGGGGTTTGAATCCCAGCAAACACTAAAGGAAGAAAAACGCCTCATGGGGTGATGTCAACCCGTGCAGACGGGAGTTTGGGACTCTTCACTTCTGGGACACGTGTGACGGCACAAAGCAAGATGGGCACAGCCAAGCTGAGCACCAACCTGCCTGCTGGCTGTGCCGGCGGTATGGCTGACAGAGGGTCCTCAGCCTTGGAGGTGCCATGTCGCACAGCTTCCCCTCCACGGCCATCACCCCAGTGCAAAAAGCTTCCTCGGGATCGGGGTTTCATGCAGCAATGAACGGCAAGGTCAGCGCAGCCCATTCAGACCCCTCTCTCGGGAGCAGGGAGTCACTGGGGTGCGGAGGACACGTACCCACTCGTACCGTCCCTGGGCTGCATGACATGAGCAGCCTGGTGGGACCCCCGTGCCACACCGTGGGGACGGTCCCCACCCCTCAGCCCCCGGCCGGGACCGTGAGCAGCTGCGCCGGTGGCTGGGGAGCTCTTCCGCAGCCTGCCTGGGGGACAAGCGGCTGACGGGGCCTGGCTGTAAGATCTTGGATGACATTTTCTCTCCATTCACCTTTGATCCTGGTAAACGTGCTCTGGGCGCCGCAATCTGATTGAGAATCTCTCTGTGTGCAGATGTCCTGCAAAAACTACACCCACAGCTGTACCTCACAAAGCCCTCCCCAATCTGGTGGTTAGCGACAATGAATCATGATTTTTCTAATGGGAACTGGCCAGCATTCAACCCACTCCTTGATTATTATTTTTTTTTAAGCAAAGACTATTTATATCGAGAGACTTGCAATAACTAAGACTCTTTGATTTATTCGAGATCAAAAAGCAGCCGAAGGGGGAGACTCCTGGAAGCTCAAGCTACGGGGACTCGTACCAGAGCAGGCAGATCCCAAACCGAGATCACAGCAGCATCAATGCACACAAAGCACCAAAACCGCGGGGTGTCCCGGCTCCTCCGGCTCCCCGCTTCAGGTCTGGTGAGGACAGGGGTGGGTGGGCGAGCACGGGAAGGGGAGGGTGCAGAGAAGCGCCTACGCCGTGTGCGTTTCGGCCGTCGTCACCCAAACCTCCCACACAGTAAGTAGCCCAGGACAGCCCGGCACACCGGGACCAGCACAGCCTGCCTACGGCACAACCGGCACAGCCCCAGGGCAATGCCATCCTCCTCGCGTGCTCTCCACTCTGCCGAGCCGGTGGGCTGCCGAGCCCCTCCTCTCTGACGTTTCCAAACTCACTAAGCCTTTTTCCTTACAAACATGAACTAGGCAAGAAGAGCAAGTTCACACTTGAAGAAAAAAAAAAAAAACAAAAACCCATGACTTTTTTCCTTAAAGCACAACTCTTTTTGGGTTCCTGACAAAGCAATATTCTCCAGGCCAGTTGGAATCTGGAAAAATACACTTACTCAACCTAGCCACCATGACTCCAATAACAATTATAAAATGTCCAATAAAACTTGCATGTAATGTCAATTCAAATCTTGAAAAGCAGAATTAAGTGGTATATCAACATTAAACTTTATTGCTTCCTTTGCAGAGCAGAAGTATTGTCAATAAAAGTCATTCTGAATGAAGAAAAGGGCAGTAAATATTAAATAAACAGGTTTTTGTTGAAATGCTATAAATGCACCAGAGCTGCATTTTACACTGGGACCCTTTTTTCCTTTGCAGACTCCCCTCATGATAGAAATCAGTCAGTAATTGCAAACTATCAATAAAGCGCCAATTAAAGGGTGGTTAGATGCATGCATTTACAATATGTCATTATGAGCCTTTATTGTATGTACTTGGCTTTTTCAGATCCCACTGGCTCCGTCTGAAGTCCCCAGCACACAAACAGCCACGCTGCTCGTTAGGGGCCCTTGGAGGAGCCGTCACGGTGCCGGCGGCGAGCGGGAGCCGGAGATCGCTGGCCGGGGGTTTGGCAACGACGGCGAAACTCAGAGCCGAGAAGGGGATGAGAGAGAAGCGTTCGAGCAGGTTTTTTGGTCACGGAAGTTTCTTCTGGCCGAGATGGGAAGACAAAGCATCACCAGCTCAGTCCATCACACGACTGTTGTTCTGCCAACGCAGCAGCGAGCAGAGCACGACAGCTCTGCCCCGAGACACGGCAGCCCCGCCAAAGCCTGGAATCTGGCAGTGTGGTTTGTTTGCCGATAGGCCACTCGCCCAGGTGCGGGCTGCTCCTCTCTGGGTCTACTCACCTTAGAAAGAGCCAGCACCATCCTCCCTGCACCTCCTTACACGCAGAAGTATTTCTACTTGCGATTCCTGCTTGCTAATCCGACCTCCACCATGTCTCAACACCCGCCTGCTTCTGCCACGAGCAGCCGACAGAGATGGGATGTTTTGCTTTGTCCATGAGACTAAAGAGCAGGTTTTTTTCAGGGTTGGGCTGAATATAATCCCCCCAGTGACACCAAAGACCTCAGGTGCGATGGCCATCTCAAACACAGCTGGCACCTCACGGAGCAGTGTCCCAAGGCCTCTTTGGCTCAGACCTCTCCTGCCCCCCTGCCAGGACCTCCAGCCGACCGAGAAGATTGACCCCAACAAGACCAAACCTGACGCCAAAAGGTGTGCTGAGCGAGCAGAGGTACAAGCTGTGTGTTCGGTGGTACCCAGACACAGCGGGACGCATTTCAGAAGCAGGAGAAGGAGCGAGTATCTCTGCGAGGCCACAAATCCTGCGGCTTTTATGTCAGCCCTTTAAAATCTGATCAGCATTTTTGTGGTTTACCAATAGAGTTTATAAGCTGTTCTACAGTTTAATCATCGCACATATTTACCGGAAGCAGCAACAGCTACCGAGTATGAATTTCATGATGCTGAAACGATACTGAACAAACACCGCAGCCAGCAAGGGCTAAAAGCTGCGCTTCTGCCAGTCAGAGTGGCTGGGCTTTAACGAGCTCTTTGAATTGTGCCGGGGCAGAGACGAGAGAAATCAGATGTGGTCTAGGAAAGTATATACGCAGAAGCTCCTGTCCTCTGCCTTTCGCACAGACTTATTTATTTCATGTACAAAAAAAACCCCAACACAAAATCAACTGGAACGTGAATGCCATTAATTTTTGAAGAAATTACTTTCACTATGAACCCAGGCTCAGTAAATCTGGTGGTTGTAAAAAACAGCTCAAACATTTTCAGAGATAAAGAACAGCCCTTGAATGTTAAATATATAAAAAATCCCTTCAAAGAGTGCAAGATGTCTATAAAAATTAACTGTTGGAGAAACTGCAAGTATCCATCCCAGCCATCCGCAGCCGCAGGATCAGACCCTTTGCGCTAGTCCTGGCCTGACATTTCTCTGCCATCCATACGAATGGAAACCAAACCAGCGGCAAGGGAAACAAACCACCAGCAACACACTCAGAGCAGCCACACCAGAGCGAACCACCCGAGAGCCGACAGTTAATAGCTATGAATCATCCTGATTCACCTGAGCCCGAACTCTTGACCTCCCAATCGAGTCCGCTCCTCTGGATGCTGCTCCTGCTCAGAGAAGATGGGCTCCAGCGAACCACGCCGCTGCCATGACGGCAGCCTTGCCGCTCCCGGCACGTGTGCCCCCGTCCTTGCTGCAGGCTACGGAGCCGGCGCTCGGGACGCGTGTCTGCATCTTGGCCATCCAGGTCCCAGCCCACCCTGGGAGAGGTTTTACACCCTTTGAACACCCCCTGCTCCATCCTGGGTGAAGACGTGACCCTTAGGAAGCAAACCCAGGAGCATCTCACCTGGAAAAGGATCTGCAAGAGGCCGTGTACGATGCACATCCGCCGTCCCAGGAAGAGAAAGAATGGCACCACCAGCTCGATGAAGTGATTGACCAGGGTCTCGAACTGATGAAACCACCACGGCGAGCGATGCATGAAGTAGGCGATGGGGTTGGGCACTGGCTGTGTCTGAAAGACAGAAGAAAAAAAAGAATCAATCCCCCTCCAAGGCTCATCATCGGGGGGGCTGCACAGCTCTTGCCCTTTTTCCTTACTTTCTTCCCCAAGTTCGCTCACAGGAGAACCGTCCTTTGCCTCTGAGCACTCATTTCTTTTTAGAGAAAATTACTTCATTCCATTCTTTTCATAATACATCTTTTAAAATACAAGAGTTTTAATTTTCTCTTTTTTCATCATAATCAAAACCCACTCAGCTTAAATTAAAACCACTATTATTTAATACTGAAGTGTTAGACATAGCTCCACACCGATGGATGTTAAATTACTCTGCATGAGTGCTGAAGATCATCACAGAAATGAAGCGGATACAAAAACTGAGAAAAAGATTTTCTCAGGGTCACACAGTAGGTCAAACAGAGCCAGGAATGGAAACCAGATTTCAAAACCTAGGAGATATTCTTTCAAAATGTTTAAATTTGAAATAAATGTGGTGGTAGAGTTGCTTTCCAAAATCGTAATTTGGGAGAGGAAAGTGTAATTCCTCTAAACATGCTATATTGGTTAAGGTATTTACATACTGGCCTTGTGACAATATTATTCTTCTATCAGCCTGACGTTTTTTGACACTGGGAGATCTTCCATCCAGTACAATAGAGTTGCAAATTTTACAAAGGAAACAAAACCAAATCCTGATATGTTAATAACTGCCACCCTCAGAAATGCTGCAATTTTAGCAAAAGGAAAGAAGCTAACAGTTTATCTTAGCAGATCTGACAAGCTCAAATGCATTAGTATTGTTTTAAAACTGTGACAAAAAATAAGGGAGGATGAAGACGCAAATTTTAATTGAAGGAGACACAACACATCTTTAAATTATTTGTAGTTAAATCAAAAATACAAACAAAACAGGGAAAATACTGTACTATGCATGGCAACCGAGCGTGCTTCCACTGCCAAATCCCACAACTATTGTAATTCCTTATTAGCAAAGCTGGGATTAATAAAGTTGTTGCTTTATATGGGTTTGAGGCTGCTGTAACCCCTTAGGACAGGAGACCGCATCCTTCCTTCCTCGGACACCGGTGCCGGATGGAGCGGTGTCGGGGTCAAGGAGCTCTGCCAAGTCCACTCCGGCAAGGGGCTGGGAGGTCAGGGCTCCCCCCTCCCGGGGCAGCAGCAGCCCCGGGTGCCACCGAGGGTCCTTCCCCTCCGCCCGGGACCTGTTTCAAGTTAATCTGCTTGTTGGACTGCTCTTCAGCATTCCCAGAATGTCAGGGAGGCTCACAAAGAGTTGTGGTTTGTTTTGTTTTTTTTACCTTGATCCCAAATTGCTGAGAAATGCTTTTATCCTTCTAAAAAAGCAGGTTGCTTTCTTGGTTTCTTCTATTTTTTTTTTTAAAGTAAGTGCTTTAACCAAAACTGACCTAGATGACGTATCAGTCCTACAGGTTGTAACGTTTAGCCCGAGATGAGCTGGTTTCCAATGTGTCACCCCCTGATCCTAACAGACCAGAGCTGCAGGAAGG
>NW_009626310.1:9803-19862 GCF_000690535.1 Cariama cristata
CCGCCTGTTTTCCCTGCCGGCAGCGTGCCGCGGAGACATGCCGGGATCCGCTCCCTTCGAGGCAAGCAGCGCTTACGGCCGGGGACCACGGAGAACAGGCAGTATTAGACATGTAATTACATACCTACTTACATACGTAATTAAATCTCATAATGCGACGGCACTGAGCAGTGACACCTTTGACTGTGGCTTTGCAGGGCTGGGCTGACACTGTTTAATATTAAAGCACGGAGCATCCTTAGCTATCAAATGTGCCACTCAGTTCCTCCATCCCCTTCCCCACCAGCACAGGCTCACGCGGATGCTCTCACCTATCAAGGCCAACCGCAGCCAGCAAACCCCACTTCTTGCTTGGGGCTGGGACTCAAGATACCGTCCCCCCAGGCTGCTGTCCTTAAGGGCAGAAAGATAAAGTTCTTGCTGCAACTCCCGCGGCAGTGGGACAAGAAGCAGAAGAAAGTTCTTGGTTTGGGTTCGCGTGGGAATGGCCCAGGTTGGCCACCTGGCTCTGCCGTGGTTTAGGCTTTTTCACAGCAGCCTAATTCTTACCTTGAAGCAGAAATGGGGAAAAAGGAGAAGTGAAGCACAGAAATCTGGTGTGGGTTAATAATTCCCTCCCAGGTGCTATAGCATTGCCATCCTTCACCTTATCAGCACTGACGCTATCACGGTGTCAGTGGGGGCAATGCTGTGCGACAGGGAAGATAACTCAAACGACATGCAATGCTGAAAGCCGAAAAGAGCAGCACACACCCCACAACTAACACACAGTTCCCCGGCGTTTGTTTTCACCGAGGGCAAGAAATGCACTTGCCAAGAGCAGCGCTGGCGATGGAGCCCCTGGGGACACCATCAGTAACGGACCCTTCCTGCCCACCGCCGCAGCCTCTTCTCCGGTGTGTAAACCTCGAGTACATAAAATGAAACACAGCGATAGAGAAGTGATTTGCATGTATCAGAAATTTGTTAAAAGGCTGCCGGGGGAGGAGAGCACTGTGTGTGTGTGTGTTCCTCCCAATGCCTTCCAGATGCTGCGAGCTCGGGTGTAGCGCGGCAGAGGTTTCCTGGGGAGAAAGCCGTGTTTACTTGGGAAGGGGTGTTGAGGCAAGAGCAAAGACCCAGAGCAACGTGTGAATCACAACGACCCCAAAACCAGGCACCTGTGATGCTGGGAACCTTTCTGGTTCCTTCTTGCACCTGAGTCGTCCGCTGCCCAGGGGTGCTGGGGGCACCCAACACCCCATCTGGGTCCAGCAGCACCCAGCTGGGGCTGGGAGAGGGCACCCGGGGCACATCGCTGGGGTTAGAGAAGAAACTGGCCCAACCCAGGCATGCCTCGGGCTTTCCCAGTGCGATCACATCCTACGGAAACAGCGCGGTGGTGTCAGAGGCGGCGGTGTCAGAGCCTGGGAGGAGGGAAAAGCATTCCAGGATCACTTCACCCGGCTTGTTTCGCTGGGGATTTTGAGCTTTACATGTTGCTTCGTCACTGCTTTGCAAGGAGAAGCATCCTAGGCAGCAGGCAGGAGTTCCTCTACATCGAGAGCGGCGAACTCCTGACACACACAGACACGGAAAAACGCAGCTCCAAGTCAGATGCAACCAAATAACAAGCCCAAGGCAGACGTACGGTGAGAGGAACAGAGCAGAGCCCTCGTCTCCAACAAGCCTTGTTTCTGGATACCTCTGTGAAGCATAAAATGTTTTTAAATAAAAAAACGATTAGCAAAAACCGGCTTTATGTGTCAGCACAAGGTGCAATATAATAAACCTCCTGCCTCCCTCACACCTCCAGCAGCCGGAGAAAAACTGTGCTGCAAATGTGTTTTGAAATCAGATTGGGGAAAATTAATTCCATAATTCACGGGGCAGATTTGTAACGTGTGACTGCGAGGCGACACTCGGCGGGGGCTGCCGAATGAATTCTGGGTCGCCAGCTAAGGCATGTTCTCTGGCTTCTATCTACCGGGTTTTATGAGGGCTGGTAACAGATTCTAAAAATATGCACAATAAACTGGTTTTTCTCCCTAAGGGGTCTATGGTTTAATTATGTTCTTAGTGAGAACCATTAAAGCGCTAAGTACCTGAAGACTCCTAATTTACTAAACTATACGCTACTAAAACCCAACAGAAGGCTATTATACACCAGAGTAAACGCTCTTCTCTGGGACTGTAAATGCACATGGTCTCTCCTGTCAGCCTCCTTATTGGTATGGCATTACATAAACTCCGACGGAGTATTTAATCCCAGTGTCAGATACCCCAGCTCAGCCTAGGGAAATCGCCAGGCTCTCCCACACGTGTGCATGAACACAAGTCCCACATTGTCCCCAAACAACCCACTGCTCCGGCACGGCTGGGGACGTTCATCCTCACGGCGTGAGCGGCACAGGCATAACCGTGCGGCACGGGAGGGCGAAGTCAGAGGGTAGGGAAGACCCTGTCCTCTCAAGATCGCAAATGAGGAGGAGCCCAGAGATATAGCAAGTAAGTTTTATCCTCTGTAATGACGGGGTTTTACCTTCCTTCCCTCCACAATAAACTGCGGCACGGCTGCAGGAGCCTCTGTTGTATCTGCTCGCTCCTCTGAGCACCTCAACAGCTCAAAATCCCACGGCATCTTTCAAAAAACAGTAGCAAGTTTTGAACGAATCAGTTTCAAAAAAGTGAACAAAAAAATCCATTATTCTACCTGTTTGTATAAGGTAAACTCAAATCATCTATTGATTCAGATAATCAAAAGTATACTTGGCATTAACATTAAAACAGTAAGGACAGCCGTTCAAAACAGCAACCTGGGTGCCTATCGCAGATACCTGGCTTGGTGAAAAACAAAGCAAGCCATAAATATTCCTATCCACTCTAGATACTATCATTTCTTTTCCCATTGAAAGGCACCTACTTAACCAAAATACTCAAATCTGAGTGCACTTAATGGCAGAAAAATCTTGAAAAGCAGAAAGAACTGGAACAACAGCAAATATGAATAAATGATGAGAGGAGGCAACTATTTGGTCAAAAGAAATAGGAATAACTCGGCGCAACGAACACTTCAGGAACAGCTCGAGGGCACCGGCGGCTTCAACAGCCAAAAGAGAGGGAAGCCTTTGGCACAAGCAGAAAGGTGGGAAGAGCAGTAGCACCCTGGAAAACCAGGCTGAGAGGTATTATCGAATGTTTTCCTGAGCGTTTGTGGAAGGTACAGATGAAGGGTAAAGCCCAGTCCTCCAGCTTCCCCAGGCACTGAGGCATGAACTCAGCTTCAAAGAAGAGCTCTCAGTTCTCTCGTACTTTGGACCAAAAAATAAAAAGGATTCTCCGTCGCAGAGCATAATTTGATCAACGTGATCCAACGGGCTGGTTCTCTGCCAGCCTATTCCGCTTTAGATCTTGACCCTTCCTCCTCACGCATCTGCAGATCAAAGCTCCACTTTCCCAAGCCCGAGCAGAAACGGCTTCCCAGCCCCGTGCAGAAGAACAAGAGGCAGCAAGCAGAAAGCAGATAAACCGGGTCACTCGCAGCTGCGGGGAAGTGTGGGAAGACGCGTGTCTCGGCTGAAGTCAGAGCGTCTTGTGCCGTACAATAACCAACGCCTCCTGCAAAACACCCTTCTTCGTAACAGGGGGAGACGATGGCGAGCTGCTGCTTCCTCGCCGGGGAGGCTTTGTGGTAGGCGCTCTGCCCGCGCAGCAACCTTGATCGATGAACACCACCGCGATTCTGCACAAAGATACACATGTAGGCAAGGGCTTTGAAAGGAAATTGAGCAGGGAACTGCTCAGCCTCTTGTGTAAATCCCAGCGGTACCCTGTGCTGTGTAGATTTTATACACACGTTCACGCGCACAAGGCTCCACGTGCATCCTACTAACATACTTGCATACGCAACAGCTAACCAGTTAAAAATAGGCCCTTTGAAACTTTCCAATTATTAATACGATTCCAATCAAAATAAAATCATAAGAAAAAATAAAAAAGTTGTATCTGTCTCCAAATGCACAGAGATCTCAGGTCCGGGTGGGTCACAAAGGGTCGGCTCTTCAGTAACACAATATCAAAATAATCAAGTCTCAATAGATCTACTAAAAAGAAAAGTGACCTACACGTTCTTGCTGGGCAGAGCTTCCCTTGTCCAGTCAATAGTAATATTCAGTTCATAGAAAAACATACTGGAATCTGCCTGCTTTAAGACAGCAACCCAAGCCAAGGAGATGTGTGTTTGACTTGGTGCCAGCACGACCATAAAATGTTGGCAATTTAGTAGAGACGTAGTGCCGCGCCACTCTCCCAAAGGACCTAAATAAACTTCAGATGTAGAACATATATTTTTACTTTTTATATATATAAATCTGCTGTTTCATTTTTAACTCCTTTCCCCAGCCGTCCCTCCGTCTAAGGTTTTTCAAAGCTGAAACAGGTCCCTACTTCTCCCGGCTGAGCAAAGCCTCAGCAATGAAAAGTTAAAAGCATGAAAAATCAGAGAAATGATTCACGTCTGGGCGTTGGGTTTCTTGGGGAAGGATGGCTGCATATGCGGCCACAGATGCCGGAGGGGAAAGGGTCTTGGGAGAAAATTCTGCTGTGCAGTTTCATGCCTCGGCTTTATAAAATATCCCGAGGAATTTTTTTTTTCCTGTTCACAAAGTTGCACTTGCAAAGTCACCAGCGTAGGTGAAACCTTCCTGCCGCATCCATGACATTTAGCTACAAAGCCAAGCTTTGCTCATGATGAGTCAGCCCTGATTTACACCAGCACGAGCGAAGATGTACTTGACCAGGGGCACACTGAAATGACGGATTTTTGAATTCCAACAAGTTGGGTGGGGGCAGAAGGATCTATAGCGGCACTGTTTGCTTTTCCAGACTGCACCCTACCTCCTGGTCAGAGCTATCCTTCTCCAATAATAAAGACCACATTTCCACGGCCCACAGCATACCTGTTTATTGACACTGTTCCTCCATAGCGTGCCTCCGAGCCGCTCGTTGTATATAGAGTTAATTGCGGATGTATTACAGATTCACCTATTTATTCTGTACATTCTTGGAGGGGTCCAGAGCTAAAATTACACAAAGAACTGCTGAACTGTTCTGGCTATTTATTTGTTCAAAATCCCTTTAAAATAATTAGCGGGGCCTGGAACAGACATCTTGGCTCTGGTGGAGCCAGAAGAACCTGGTGCAACCAACTGTGGGTCACCACCGCCTTTGGGGAGAAGGCTTGTTTAATAAGAGCACCAGAGATGGGTCACGTTTGGTTTAGGGAGTGGACCAGGCTGGAAGGTTTGTCCGTAAGAAAGAAGAGCTGAGGGCAATACATGCTTACCATGAAGGTCCCATCCCAAAGGGATCGGGGGAGCTGCAGCAAGCCTTCTCCAGGTTTGACATCCAGTTGCCATCAGATGGTGCGTTCTTGGTGCGTCTCATACTCTCGGATTTTCCAACAGAGAAACGTGCTCCCTGGCCTGGCTTTCTCTGACAGAGCTCACCTTTCCCAGCGGATTGCGAGGCAGGCCGCTCACCAATATTTTAAATTGCCATTTAAGAGCATATTGCAAATGTGATCCTTTAATTGGTCACTATTACGGCTCTCTATTAGAGAAGACAAGTTTTTCCACACAAGGTAAGCCCTTGTGAAAGCACTGAAAATGTTTAAAAACAACCCAGTCCTGATATATTTATTATATATTTCTCTACATATAAATAATTTCATGAAAAGGAACGTACTGAGTGGAAACTCCATTTAAAATGTGATCCCAGATGGTGGCAAAGCTCTAAAATTGCAAGGCAACATGTAAAGAAAGATTAACGACCTCAAACAGGCACAAATTTATGAGGTGAAAGCCCCTGTAATCCTAGAGAAAAATGATACCAAACGTTAGACTAGACAGCTAGAAAATACCTCTGCTTAGTTCATGTGGCCTCTGCCATTTTACATTTTCTTTTAATACACATTACTTTTGGGTTCATTTAGTCTTTTCTCCTGCAGGCCAGAGGTATGGCTTTGGTACATGAGCACGGTGATGGATTTGCCAGCTCCCACCAGGTACCCCCTCGTGAGCAACTGGTAAATCGGATAACAGGCGACAGCTACGCTGCCACATCCCGGGAATAAGCAGCTGAAAGGAGAGAAAACGGAGCCAGGACACCACGTCAAGCATTGACCATCACTGCAAGACCCAAAGCTCCACCATCAAGTGGACCGAGATGACAGTGCTTAACATTTCCAACACTAACGCTCCTGCAGTTCCTTATTCTGCCCGAGTACAAAACGTTCCGAAGGAAAGGATGTCAACGTTTCATCCCAAAGAGCCCGGGTCACCCCAGCGACCAGCATTTTCCATGCTCTTAACTCCAGCTAGGACCAGATGGGACCTCTGGGTCCCACAGCCCATTTCCCCGAGATCTCTGGCACCTTGAAAATCCCCTGGATAAACCTGTCCTGCTCATCCCTCTGATGAGACCCCTCTGTGACCTCTGCAAGGTCACTTGCACGATCCGCTCTGGGCCTTTTTACTACAATATTTTTCTGTGAGAATCTTCAACGAATGGGGATTTTCTGACCTTTTCAGCAGAGTTCCTGGCACGCTCTAGTTGATAACGCAGCCGTGGAATGATATCAAAATTAGTGTGTTTTTAAATCAGCGCAAACAAAAGGATATTCAGTCAACACCATGCAGCAAGATGGCACAGAGCCAGCGCTGCGGTTGCGCAGGGCTGCTTTGCTGAGCTCACTGTTTCAAACCATGGTTATTCTCTGGTTTGCAGTAGCCCTTGGATGTAGCAGATGAGTAGGGAGCTTTGGATGCAGCACCGGGATGCTGCCTGCCACGGGAAATGGACGACCATAACCTGTGGATACAACAGTGTCAAGGACATTCGAACCAAAAGCTATCCCAGGACTCCTGTCTGGTGCTTTGCAAATCAAGGTCTCTCTTTTCAATGAATCACAGAATGGTTTGGGTTGGAAGGGACCTTGAAGACCATCCAGTTCCAACCCCCCTGCCATGGGCAGGGACACCTCTCACCAGACCAGGCTGCTCTAAGCCCCATCCCACCTGGCCTTGAACACTTAACACTTGAACACTTTCCAGCAGAAGGTGCAGGGCCCTGGGCTGTAATGGTTTTCTGCTGCCAACAGATAGAGCCATAACTACCAGAGGGTCAGAAAAGTGTTTAAAATTCAATTTAAGTACTAAAAATACAGATCACAGGCTGTGCTAAGCAGCTGAAGCTGAACCTACAGCATAGAAGAGGAGGAGGAAAAACTATCTGCCATGTTAAAAAAGAAGACAAGCTTGCACCCTTTTAGGAAAAAGTCCACATCCCCAGAGCACAGCCTGCCCTCCCTGCTGAGAATCTACAGGCAAATCATCTTCTGGATCTCTGGGTACAACTCTGCATGTCCAGTTGAGAATGAGTGCAGTAAGGGGAGATACCCTGCTGAGAACTACGTTCCTCTGCCACCCCTGCGAGCACCCGGGATGCCTGCAGGGACCGTGGCAGCTGCCAGGTTATTTTCAGCCATTCTGCTCTCATGCGAAAGGTGCCAGCGCTCCCCTCCTTCCCAGCGGGGGAGGCTGCGAGGTTTCCTGCAGCGGGAAAGCCCTGGACACAGATGCATGGGATAACAGTGCTGGCAGGGTCGCATCATCCTCGTGGATCCGCCCCAGACTACACGTTATTTCCAAACCAGTCAGTGCCCGTTTTCCATCTACACCAAAGACCTTCACGATGCAGCGTGGTCCCTTCTCTCTCTCTGGGGATGTGCTTTGAAGGACAAATCCACTGCTTTAGAGAGAGGCACCTTTCTGAACACCTTTCCGAACATCTTTCCAACCGCTACGCCTGCTCAGGCGGACCTAGGGACCCTGGGGTTTAACCTACCATTCACGATTCTAAAAATGTACCGCGGCTGCTCTCCCGAAGGCCCTCATTACTTCGCTTTTTTTTCCTTCTTAAAAGTCCAGTGCTAAACCCAGGATCGTATCTCCTTCAGAGGGCTTTTTTTTTTTTTTTTTTTGGTGTGTGCTCATAAATACGATGTTCAGCACCAGGCCAAGGAACACATGGGCAAAACCTGCGGGCGGCAAACGCCAGCAAAGCCCCCGGCTCGTGCCTGTGTTTGGATTAGGCAGCTTCGTGGCCTGGACATTTACAGTTGGGTTCGTTTGTTTTTTTTCCACAACTTGAGACAAACAGTGGGATCTTTCATAAAACCTGTTCACAAAGGGTAAATTGTGCCATTAAGAACCGACTACCTGGATGGCCATTTGAATTCTCCGAACTGGAACACCACCGTGCTCCATGCCAAACCCAGCGCTGGGCGCAGGAGGGGGAACTCAGCGTCACGGGCTGCCTGGTTTAACTCTCCAACTGCCCGAGAGACACAGTACGCTCAACATCACCTGCCTCAAATGCGGGGCTTTCAACCAACCAGCTGGTTTGAGCAGTCGTTGTTGTAAATGAAACATCCAAGGGGTGGAAGGGGCTGAGGACACGGTGTGAAAGGCATCTCGGTGCTGGTTAGCTCTGCGAGGCACCTGGGCCTTACTGAGAAGGCTTTGAGCCAAGTCAGAAAAAGGAGAATAACGTAAATCGAAATTTGCATATTAAAGTGAAACAAAAGAGTGATCCCAACACTGACCAGGTGTTTTTGCAAGGCTGGAAAGGGTGAAACAAGTTGAAGATGGTCAGCCCCCATCCATCCTCCTGGATGTTTGTACAAAGAGCTGCCACGTGTTCCCCTAACGCTGTTAACTGCAACTTAAAACGTTCCCCCAAAACAACAAAACCCCCTGAACTGACTCTTCACTCCATCAGAGAGGTGTAAAAATGGATGGCTATCGTTAGGAATACATGTTTTGCCTAAGAGTCCCAGCACAGAGCCTCTGAGAAGCCCTGGGCAAAGTTTCTGGGGTGGGGAACATCACTGAAGTCTGCTCCTCTGTGCTCTAGTCACTGTGGCACCAAATTAATACACTCTTATTTATTTATTATCTGGTCATTAAGGGCGAGATGAAAATAAAAGTCCTTGGGATTTCAGAAAGTACAGGGTATGGAGCTACTCTGCCCTTCTGTACTGAGAAGTACACCCAAGTGCTCCGCAGAGCAGACAGAAGACCTCTGTGCTCCTGGAGACCTCACCTCTTTGCTTTAGACACCGAAATAGAGATTTCTAACACATGTTTCAGCAGTAACACCTGACAACTCTGTCACATATATTTTCCAATTTATTGACAGGTCTTGCATGGTTCTAATGAATGCAATTTTTTTTTTTATCTAAAATGGTTATGCCAATTCAATCCAAGTTGAATATATATATAAAATAACATGTGGTATATCTTATTCCTATTCTGTTCTAGAAACTACATTGATATAAACACCAGGATAACTCCGCCCATTCTAGTCCACAGTATTTTACAAATTTAACTATTTCTCTATAGTTGAAGTAGTAGAGTTCCTGAATACACTGTAAGCCAGCAAAACGATTTCTCTGTGATACTTGGTCAACAGGGCCTTTTAAATGGGCATATAAATTACTCATCCCTGTCACAAGGTACTTAGTGATGCTCACACTAAGGTTGCTTTACTCTGCCAGAGGCATCAGGTCTGCAGGACACGCGGTGGCTGATTCAGAATTCAGGGCTGAATCTCCAGTTGATCTAAGAGCACTCACAAAGCAGGTTGGAATAAAAATAATCCTGTTGTTTCCTAGGGAAAAAAAAAAAGAATAAAATCTGCCAAAGCATAAGAGCCTGGAAAGCAGCGAGCGTCACCTCCTGCACTAGCCATTCTCCCCCGCGCCAACAAGAAAGCAGGAAAAAACAGGTAGCTGTCCCAAAGATGTAGCCAAAAGCTCAGCAGAGCTTCCTTCTGTTTTAAGCTTTCTCCCTAGTAACAAAGGATGCAGACTGAAAGAATTTAGGACAAGTAACACAATTCACAAGAAGACTCTTTGCCATGAGGAGCTGATGCACAAACTCTTTCAACAGTTGGATGAATCCAGCAGCCAATTCTGTTCTCTCTCGCCAATGAACTGCACTCTACAGCCATTTAAAC
>NW_009626310.1:19891-20287 GCF_000690535.1 Cariama cristata
CCCGTTACCTTTTTTTTTTTTTTTTTTTTTTTGGGGGGGGGTTTGTTTGTTTTTTTTTTAAATAAAGGGTTAAAATAGTGACTCCATACAAAGACATGACAATTTGCTAGGAAGTAATACACACATATAGTGATATAGATAGAAATATTAAATTCTGCTAATGCCAGGAAACAGGCTTGGGCATCTTTGGACATCTGGATACAAAAGTGTGCTTGTTGTAAGCGTCCCTGTCCTGCTCAAGGCCTTCCTTGGGTAAAAATAATAATTACCTATATTTTTAAGGACAATTTAGGAATGGAAAGTTCTACAGTACACTCTTAATAACTCTGGCGGTTTACCTTCCGGCACAAAACTGTGACAGATTTTAAGCAGCACGTGCTGGAGTGGCTTTTTTAC
>NW_009626311.1:0-212 GCF_000690535.1 Cariama cristata
AATCCCTGCTGAAATTCCCTTCCACAGGGTTTTCCACAGGATTTACTCCACTCGGGAAGGGTGTACAGCCAGCCAGGCCGGAGCCCAGCGCGGCTGCTGGGGCAGAGCAGCGCTTGGGGGTTAAATGCCTATCTAGTGTGTTATTACAATACGTTATTCCAAGGAAAAAGCTGCATAAAAATTGGCAGGGGAACATTGTTTTGTGGCTCCGG
>NW_009626311.1:235-46089 GCF_000690535.1 Cariama cristata
GGGGAATTGGTTTCTGGCGTTGCTGTGAGCTCTCTGCCGCAGGCAGCACCATCGCCGCGGGTGGTGGTGTCCCCGCGGAGGGTAGCGTGGCAGGGCCCTCGTCTCGCGTCAACCCTTCACCCATGACTGGGCATGTAACCAACAGTCTGTGTGTGCTTACCAGCACCTGTGCGGCTTGTCGGTTTTGTGGAAGAGCTCAGAGACCACTGGCAGTGACTCGTGGGGCAGGCCTGGACTAAGGGCTCTCCGTGGAACAAACCTTACTCGTGGTGTCTGTTCTGCCTGGGCAAAACACCCCGAGCGGCTCCAGGGATGGGCTTCTGCATCTCACCACATTCTTTGCTTTTATGTTAAACAGTCCTTTTCTGTAGATCCAAGAAGCTTTTACAGGTATTTAGAGAAAGTGTGAGCCAAAGCAAGGCTGCAGACCGGTTTGTGCCTGGGCTGCAGGGCATGGTTTGGGAGCAGATGTTCAATCCAAACCGAAATCAATCTCGAGCTTGAAATCTGCACTAATGGCTCTGGCCCCACATCAAGGACTTCAAAGAAAAGGGAAAATTTTTTTGTAGTTCCAGCTCAGGTGTAACTGAAATTCCATTTTACAGACTACTTTCCACAGACTTCATATTTGTAAAGCCTAGAAAACGGGCCTCTGTTTTCTGCATTCAACTTAAGCCTGGCTGAGTGTGCTGAAGCCGTGCAAGTTTGCCCTAAGCTTACCTTGGTGTGTCAGTTAAAGACCTCAGCAAATCCAGCTGGTATTTTACGCTGAGCTCAAATTCCTGGTTAAATGAATTTATGTACAGTCTTAAATTCCTCCTAGCTGGCTGTCTCAATCAGAGGCAGATGAAGGGGGGCTGCCAGGGCTGTTTTGCCGTCCATCAGTATGGATGAGCTGGGCACTTAATAGTCCGGATCAATACCTGCTGCAGTTCTTGCACAGCTGTATTACTGTGACCTTCCTGATTGAAAGAACGGCCTCTGCAAAAGTATGTGGACTTTGGAACAGGAGATATGATAACCATAAAGAAGCGAGTATATTTTTTAACTGTCTTTTATTTTTAACTCTTTATGGCAGTAAAACTGAGGCAGTACAGTTTGCTGTATATCTGTATCTTACTCCTGCAAATCCCTTCCTCCTTGTGTCCTCCTGGTGGTACCTCCATACTCTGCCCTCACTCAGCAGTACCTCATGTTTTCTATCATTATTCCCTTTCCTTAGATCCCCTAATTTTTGCATTGTTTTAAATAAGTGTGTTGAAATGATCTGTATAGCCCATAGTACATTTAGTGTTGAGACAAAGTCCACTGAAGGGTCAGAGTTTTAATCTAGGTGGGAGTTTTACTTGGTTCCAGGCTCTCCATTGATTCTGATGAATTTCAGCAACTTAGAGCACAGATTCTGACATATTTTTGATATACTCTGGCTGTAGAATGAACTATGGATCAGATTTTAAAAGCTGTATCACATATGAAATGGTTTTACGTATTCTTGTGGGAAGCCTTATGAAGTTATTAAGTCATGCAAGTAACTTTCTTTTCTCCCCCCTGCCCCCCCACTTCCTACAAATCAATTCTATATACAGATGCTACAATCTTTTGCTCTTTTGGTGTAAGTGTTGGATTGATCAAACCTTAATGTGTGCTCACTAGTGGAGGCATGATTTAAAACCTGCAAAATAATATTGGAGAGAACATGGCTGTTGCTTGCAGTGCTGCATGCAGTGCATCAGACCTAGAGCTATGTGGTTTTACACCAAGACTTTGGGTCTCACTCTTTACTTACAATCAATAAATATTAGTAAATATAAGTATTTATTGATCTGACTTGCTACACTGATGTTTTCTGTCATGTTAGAATTATATGAAGTTGAAAGAAAATATTCTTTCCTCTGAAAGAAAGCAGAAGAGTCTGCACACCAAACAGCCCTTCAGTTGGTAGTTCCCTGAATTTTCTTTTGGGTAGCCCCTTGCCTTTGGAAGTACATGGCAGAACTTATGTGTTGTTGCCACCCTGAGGGCTTCTTCCATTTTTAAGACTTCTTGTTGGACATCTTCCCTCCCTCTGAAACACTTCTTGGAGTCCTGTGGTGCTGGTAGGCTGGTGATTCAGTTCCTAGAAAAATGTCTAGCTGGCACTTTTTAATGTGTGGGTTTTTAGCTTCATCTCAAATGAGTACATTTAAAGCCTTACTGATTTCATTGTGCTTTGAACTTGACCTTTTTTCATTATTTGTTAATGTGGATGTAGCTACTGGAGATGACTATTAAGTTTAAGTATTACAGATGACTGAAAACCATCAGTTACTCAAGTGCAATTAAATGCTTCCTACTTTTAGGTACTTCAGAGATTTCAGAGACTGCGAGGCTGGACATTCTGATGTGAATACATTTTTAGTTATCACAGGTAGGTATTATACATTGTTTCTTTATTTATACAATTTATAGAGTTATACCTTGAAGCGATGCTTTTTGGCTGTGAACAAGAGAAAAGGTGAATGCTTTGCTGAGGATGCTTTCTGAATGGGGAACATGAAGGAAGGTGTTGTCCCTGCAGTGGTGATGCCGTACCACAGCAAGTCTCTCTCCTGAGCTAAGCGTGGATGCTGTTTCAGAGGGGTAATTATTGCCTAAAGTTGCCCTGAGCATGTGGACCTCAAAAGTGGCTGAAAATCGTGTTCCTTACAGAGCAGGTGAAAGGAAAAAGCTGAGTGTCAGCAGTGATTTCGTAGAGAAAAGCAGTCTGGTAGGCACAGGCATCACCTGTAACTCGAAATTTCAGGAGAGACCTTTTATGCCATAAATGGCTTTAAAGCCATTGATTAAATAATGTTTGTATCCTACATAGAAGGAAACCATCAGCAGCCTTGCTGTGCACCCATGCAGAGCTTAAAGTTGTGGGGTGGATTTGCAACAGACCCTGGCAGCAGTGCTCTGAATCTGCTTTGCACTGGCTGATGTGGAGCTGCAGCGCGGACCTCGACTGTGGAGGATGTGCCCACCACATCCAAACAATGTCTGTTTCCATGTTCTATGTCACCACCTGAAGGGATGGCTCCATCCTCGCCTGGGTTATGCCCTGGCTGGTACCCCAGAGGGGATGCCCACACTTAGAGCACATAAACTGGCTCAAGGAAGCTCCCGGTTCAGCTGCTGCTGTTTCAGGCCAGAAGACCCCAAACCTGGCGATTTTGATGTAAAGGGATTGCTTTCTCTGACTGATTTGATGAAAATGCACTTCAATACAGCTAGGCTCCTGGATGTATGGCTTTCCCTTAGTATTTTAATTTGGGACTGATTTTCTCAGAAATATGGAGCATCATTTCCTGCTTGCACATCTGTCTGGCATCCATGGATGGTCAATGTGGAAGTCCATTGATGGGCTTTTACAAAAATTGTTGTAGGGCTAGTGGGATTTTGCAGTTACAACCACAAGTCATTGCACGTGACTCATTTTAGATGCCAACCAACCCAGCTTATGGTGTAGAAACACCTTTAGTATTTTAAAAACTTACGTTTATTTTGGTGCAACATCCCCCTTCTTTCCTAAGAGCTCCAAAACTTGTTCTTGGATAAACCTCCCTATTTCCCACTGGCTTTCAGCAAGTTCTGTATCTGGTCCTAATTAGTGCTGTATGAACATATGTTATGGGAAGAAGTGATGAAAACCAAAATTTGTCATTGGAAAAACCCTGGTATACTGATTTTTTTTTTTTAATATGAGCATCCAAACTGGGACAAATTAAGTTTCTTTCATGGATTTGAATTGGAGGAAAAAAAATTAGAGATGTTAAAATCTGCATGCGAAGAGCTGTGGGTAACTCCTGGGAGTTACTATCTGAGGCCTTTGCATCCTTGCTCTGTGCTATGAGCTTTGTTTTTGGGCTGGACCAGGGCTCCTTGGTGTTACCCCTGTGACCATGGCTCCGGTGTGACCTCGCGTCTCTGTACCCCGTAGTAATGTCTCTGCTGGAGTGTGTGACCCCTGTGAACCCCACACCAGGTCTCTGCTCCCAGAAGGAGCTGCCAGCAAATAGGTTTATAGAAAGACAGTGACAGGAAACTTTACAACTGATAACAGAGCAGCTGTATTTGTTGTTTCTAACTGGCAGAACACAAAGAATTAATTTAAGCTACTATACGTGTTACTACAACTGTTAAAGCGAGGGAGACTTTATAAATACATTATTACCAACATACTAGGTAATAGTTTAGTATGAAATTTTGACTGACCCTGTTAATTTTACTTGGAAAACAGCATAGAAGAAGTATAAGGAATAGCACGTCATGCCAGGTTGCCCATCAGTAGTCACAGAGGCTCTGTGCTTGTCATCCATTGCTGGTTGTTGCTGGTGATGATGAGAATAACTCTGAAACTGCGAGAGTGGCATGAGAGCCACTTTACAGGGTGAACCATGTCCACCAGTTCATCTGAGCCCTGGGTTTCAACTGGTCAAACTGGTCTGGCTCCAGTTGGAGCAACTTAGGTTTCAGAGGGCACAGCATCCCCAGGAGTGGAGCCTGACTTTGCCAGGAGGTACCATCCACCCCTGAGTCCTTGTGGGATGACTTCCCATGGGGCTGGTGGCAGTGGTGTCACCAAAGCCCTTCTCTGCCCAGCAGTGTCCCAAGGAGCTCCTCTTTCATGCACAAGTCTGCTTGCAAGCTTCCTAAAGCTGAAACATGCTAATTGTATTCATACATGGCTTAACTTGTGTGTTTTTTGCTGTCCATGTTTTCAGCTATCAGGGTTGTCTTTGCTAGCTGGGCTAAAAGTGTTCTCTGTAGAGATGAGACCGTCTCTGCGTTTCTTCTTTTAGTTGAATAATCAATGACTGGGCAGCAGTTTTATATTTCACCCCCCTCCTTCCTTAGCTGTTGGGTGGCCCTGGCCACTGGAGAAATTAGAGATTGTATGAGCAATGTGGCAGAGAGGTGATGCAAGAGAAATGGTAATTACTGAGGATACAGGTACAGGTCAGGACCTAGCAAATCCTATTTGATAGGAGTGTCTTCATGGCTCACTTTGCAGTGCACTTGCTGGAGCACTTGCTCGGCTGGGTTTGTTTTGGGGAGCTTTGGGTTCTTTTTATTTGTCTTAGTTTTGAGCCATTAATTGTCATGGCTTCAAGCAGTTGTCTCCAAACACGAGAGCTGGAAGCCTTCATTGTAATAGCCCAGTGGCTGAAATTTCCACATTACAGCGTGACTCCAGGCGGTGGTGATTCAGAAGAAGGAAAGTTCCCTCTCTTTGTTGACACATCAATAACAATTCTGTGTTTTTCTTTTTTTTTTTTTTTTTTTCTTCCCCCACTTTGGTCTGATATTTTGCCCATCCTAAGGCATCTGAGGGACCTTGTCCTTGGGAATATTCCTGACTTGCAACAGGGAAAAGGTTTGCTGATCATTCTTTTGATTTCTTCAGCTGCTTTAGGATAGGTGATAACATTAGACCGGAAAGTAACTTCATCAGAGCCCCCCTTCAGAAATCCTTGGGGTAACTGGCAAAAAAGTTGTTAGAAAACACTTTGTAGCATCATCACTGCTTTTGATACTGAGGTAAAATGAGGATGTGTCTGTACTGTTGTAATTAGGTGATGGTGTGAAAAGTCTGGAAAACAGTCCAGGTATAACGGGAGCACAAACTTCCCTGAAGTCAGAGCTGCTAATGACTCCCCTTTGGCTTCGGTTTCCTCCTCTGTGACTTTGCCAACACATTTGGCAGCCTCAGTGGTTTGAGTTACAGCCGCAGAAAGGAAAACTCAATGTCATTGAAGATGTGCTCTGGAAAGAAAATCCAAGCCTGCTATACTTAATGGAATGAGATAGTTTGAGGATTATTTCTTCCTGATGCAAAGCAATAACTTTTCTGGACTGCAGTGAAGAGGATGCAGTGTCCAAGTATGTTCTGCAGCATTTTCACTTTTCCCTTAACCTTATAAATAACAATTTTTTTTTTTTTAATTAGTCGGTAGCAGGGTGTTAGGCTATGTCTGGGAATATTTCCCACCAGGCTCTGAAGGGATGCGAAGGGGCGGTGGAAGGAGCAGGGAAGCGGGTGTGTGCTGAACAGGAGAGGGCACTGGCACTCCAGCAGCTGGGCTGGGCTCAGCACCCCGACTGCTGCCGAAGGACGCGTTTACTGCATCTCGGCGCACACCCTCATCATCTTATGCTGTTTATATGAGACAAGAGCCTACAAAAAGAGCGAATGAACTGCGTTTTATTGTCTGTGTCTCTCTGGAGATAGGAAAATCAAAGGATTGGGGCTAAATTGCTGTGCACACACTTGCGCTGGGTGGGAACCTGCCCGTTTCCATTTAAGGCAAGTTCATCTGCTGGTGTCCGGTGCAACTCTTGTGAGTGTTTTCTGAGAAACTCTGATTTAGTGTCTTTTTTTTGCGCCTACATTAGGTATTCAATACACAAACTAAGGTGACATTCATGTTGTCCAAGGGAAGCTCAGGTTGCCGCAGCCTTTCCTATGGTTGTAAACGTGTGCAGCCCTTCACCCTGAGAGCCAGTATGTGCTGCCTCTCCTCCTGCCCTCATCTTGGCCATCAAACTGAACTTCCCTCCTGCTTCACAACATTAGCAAACAGTGGGCTGGGGAGCAATGAGCAAGTGGTCCCTAACCAGCGAGCGAGGAGTGCTGGGTCAGGCTCCGTCCCTCCAGCCACCATCCCATCATCTCTGATGGTGATGCTGGTGAAGGGTTCCCTGCCCTGAGTCCAAATGCTGGGCACAGACATCTTTTTTTCTTTTTTTTCTTAATTTCCGTGCATTTTTGTTTTCATATTTTTGCTTTGCAAGGTGTCTATTGTGTTGGAAAGAACCAAGTTCTGTTTATTTTCAACTCTAATAAGTCTTAATTAGACCAAAAGTAACAGCTCTTGTGAAGCTGCTGGCACAGTTACAGGCTGGGAGAGCCTCCCTGCCGAATCTAATTCCAGCCCCCGGCTTCCTGGTCCCATCAAAACGTGGCAGAGGGAAGGGGGGATGAGGCACTCGTGGCAGCAGCCCTTTCGTTTCTCTCAAGTCCCTTTGTAATTTCTCTGCTCTGCGTGAAGGCTTGTGAAAAGCAGAAAAGGCCCGACTGCAACGGAAGGAAATATATTTAGAAATATGAAAAACAGGAAGGGAAAATGTTTTATTCACATTATTCACCAGATTCTATTATTTATTACATTGCTGTGCTACTGTATTTTTTTATGACTCCCAAAGAAATTATTGTGCTTCTGGAGGGTGGCTTTATGCTGCTGTAGCCTGGCTTTTAAATATGGACTCTTGACACGAGACGTTGTTTGGCTATTTCAGTGCTGCTTAGTTTAAATGATGAATTTGTCAGGTCAGGTTTTAACATAGGCCCAGGAGAAAGGTGATAAGTATTCATGCTGCTTGCCTTCTCCCCAGATTTGCCTTCAGCTGAATTTTTCCCTAAACCAGAGGTTATCTTGCGAGGAGGAGAGCTTGGGCAAGGGGAGCCAGCAAGGTACAGTAGGCTGATTTCCATGCTGGATTTAACAAAGGTGATGGAACAGCAGGAGCTTTCTTCCTTCCTTGAGCAGGTCCGTGGGGATTTTATCCTCCTCAATAACCTTCACAGCATCACCCTGTCTTCAGGCTCATCTAAACCAGAGGGAACATCCCAGGCAGCGAAGGCTCATTTGGGTCTGGCGCTTGCGTGATTAGGAGGTCATTGCATTTCAGTGTTGTTCTTGAAGGGCTACAGAGCTGCTGGCATTTCTGCAGAGTGGTTGGCATCTTCAGTGGTCTGCCCTCGTGCACAACTTGGTGTAAGGGAAATGTAACAAGTTAGGAAAGACTTTCCTGCACTTTTCTAACCTCTTTTTACAGAAACAAAGGTGCTTAGTCTGTAAGTATGTGGTTGCTTTCTCAGCACAGGAGAACAGAAGATAGGTGTGTGTGCTGTTCGGTTCCTTATTGCTGCTTGGCAGGTTTGTGGGAGCACAGTCTCTTGGAGCAGTCTCCTTTTGCTGCAGCAATTGCTGTCCACCGCATCTCTATAGCTGTCTTGGACAAAGATATAGGCAAAATTTTTAGCCTGCCTTAAACAGCTTGTAGAGCCTATGCCTTCTAATACCTCCTCATAGGCAAATATTTGCACATATGTAAAAAATTCATTCATTTATGAGCAGGATCTCATTCAGGACCAGTTGTACCCATCCACATGTGTCCTTTAATGAGGGTCTGCCTGGAAACCCAGCCTCAAAATTGTCCATATTCAGTGTCCATCTGAACCAGGTGTGAACCCTTAAAAAGCCTGGAAAAAATAAGGACCTAAAATGTTTCTCTGTCAGAACACATAAATATTCAAATGTTAAACTAAAAGGGCTCTCGTCTCATCCCGCAAGCCATTTGAGAGCATTGCTCATTCAGCCACAGGAGGATTTTAGTAATTTAAAAAAAATTGCCACAAAACATCTGCAGTCTGCAAAGAGCTGTTCTGCAAAGCATCTTGTAGGCATTCTGTGATGCATCCCTGAAGGATTTATTACCTCCAGCTGGCTGCTTCACAGCAAATCCTCCTTCCTTCATCTAGATGGCACTCTGCGGCCTGAAAAAGCATTCTGCACATTAACGTGGAAAGTAAAGTTTCAGCAATCACAGCCTGGAGCCTGGATCTTTAGTTGTAATTTTGTCAAACTCTGGTTATATGAATGAGCAGGAAAGGAAAAGGAGGAGAGAAGGGGGAAAAAGAAATTACATCAATGGAATTTTTTAGGGTTTATGAGCTCTGGGACCTTAGAAAATACAGTCTTTTTCCTGGAGCAGGTGCTGGTCCCTTAATGTTTGCTTGATAAATATGTGCTGCGTATTTCGGGAAGCTGCAGCAGAGTCACACCTCCTGATCTTCTCCTTAACCAATTCCACCACTCACCCACCTATTTCTTGTCTTCGTAGGTTGTGCTACTTCTGAGACTTTCTGGTGCTGGATATTCAGCCTATCCGAGCTCGTTCACTCTTTCTGTCCCCCAGGTCACTACGTGTTGTACAACCTGGCCCTCAAAGGCTTGCAAGTAGACAAAGAGGTTAGAAAAATAAGCAAAGATGTCTATTATTTAGATACTGACATACTGCAGAAAATAGAGCTGTTCCAGGGTAGTACTTTCTTACTTTCAAAGGCAAATTTATCGCCTTCTACGAGTTTATTTTTCTGGCTATTCTCAAGCAGGAAGAGAAATATCTGGGGACACCAAATACAAAGCAGGATCCGATAAAGGCAGTTTGGGGAGGAGGAGAAAGGGATATATGGGGATGTGCTAAAATGACCAGGGGAAAATGCAGTGAGGTGGAAGTATGAAGAGTGAGGGAGGAGCTGGGAACAGCAACATGCATTTTTAAACTGCATTAAAATGCCGGCATCCCCAATAGAAGCAGAATACCACTGGTGCCATCTTTCCGATGGCCTGAGTTCATGACATGGACTTCAGATGGAGGAAAATCAGGCACCTTAGTCTTTGGCCAAGCAGATGTCCAGGGATGCCCAGGGTGCATATGCAACATGTCTATGCGATTCCCTACATAGCTTACTGTAAAACTGTGGAATTTATTGGCCTAAATGGGATGAAAGATGATGAATACATTGTATAACTTCCTGGTGGTCTCCTTTCCTTAGTATGTGTTGGTGAAGGGAGATTTTTGTCTATCCATATGGCCTTTGCCTGCAAGGGGAACTATGTGGCTTCGTACTGAAATCAGCATTTGCTAAATCTGGAGCAACTCTCAGTGGCCTTTGCTTGGAGTAAGAGTACTTTTAATTGAAGACATCAGTGCTGGGAATGGTGTATGGGGAGATTTACTTGAGATATTTCTCTGTATGTTTTGTGAGTTTGCTCTAATTGAGCCCTCTCTGATCATTAGTGGCTCACTTAGCTTTTACGTGGCACTTGGAGAGTACCCTGAGCTGCTGCGGGGACCCACCTTTCCCCATGCTGGGGCTCTTGGCCATGGCCTCATCCTAGTACAAATCCCCAGCACACATTGCTTAGATGTTTTCAGTGAGCTGCTTGTCGCTGGGTAGCAATTGTAGCTGCGGGTTTGTCAATCCAGAGTCTGTTTTCACCAGGTGCGATTCTACCCTGGATGCCTGTATGTGATGGCCGGGGTGGTGGTGTGAGCATGGCTCACCCCCTTCTCCAGCTCCCACCGGTTCTCTTCCATCGCTATTACTCATCTCTGGCATGATTGCCTGCGTGTCTGGATGTTTTTCCTGAAGTTCTCTTTCATGTGCCTGTAGTGTGGGCAGCATCATGTGTACAGCTATTTCTTGCCAATTTGTGCTGGTTCAGCTTGCAAAACCTGTGTGCCTTGTTGTTTTGTGGTCACCCAACAGTTGTTGCCTGTTTGGGGCTAACAAGCTCTGGGAAATGGTTTTGTAAAGCTACTGCCCTGTCCTTCAAATTTCTGCCCTCAAGGTCTGCTACTGCTAAGACAAGGTAGAAGAAGTAGTGTGTGCAAATTGGAAGATTTAAATAAATAAAGTTACATAATGGTTTAAAAACTCTTCCTACTTCTGGTGTACATTGACCAAGGATGTGTCAAAAGGAAACCTACCTAACTACATGCATATACTCATCCTCTCTCTCCATCCTTGTCCTTCCATTCCTCATCTATTGGTCCCTTCCACAAAGCGCTGCCTTTCGAGTAGCACTTTGACTTGCAGCTCAAACCCTCAGCAGCATCACTTGATGCTCCTAAAATCAACAGATCCTCTGAAAAACACAGTTCATGGTGGGTTCATGTGAATCCGCTTTTTCTTCAGAGATGCTTGACCTTGGTTGGACAGTTTTAAAATGTCTTTGGCTGCTACACCCCATCTCCTCCTAGGCTGCTTGTTCTGCAGGGATGAAGGCAGAAGAGTGATGGGTATGGTCTCAGTGGGTTGTCACTCATCATGCTGGCTGGGAGGTGTGAGTGGACGAACCACAGGGTTGCTCATGCAGGATGTGAGTAACCTGAAGGAGCTGTCCTGCCCTGACGTGGAGCAAACAGGGAGCAGTGAGTAAGAGGTGGCCTGGGCATGCTGTGATAGAGCACCAGAAACAGCCTCAGGCTCTGTAGAGGAGCTGCTGATGTGGAGAGAAGAGGAATTCCAGGATTCTGGCAGTGTGTAAAGGGGTGGCAGAGCTCCAGAGGTGGCTCCCCGTTTTACAAGCTGGAGCAGACTTTGAACCTGTGCTGCTCATACAGCAAAAATAGGTTTTCATGTCTGTCTGCTGCCCCAGCAATACCCTCCTGGTACTAAGGGAGCATCTGACTGCGATCTGCCACATCGAAAACCTGGTAGGGCCCAGCAGCAAGATTAACCTGTATGGGTCTTTCCTGGTGAGACTCTTTGTGGTATTTACCAGAAGTCCCTTGAAGGCAGAAATTATTGCATTAAAAGACTAGGTCATCATTAATCCTGTTTTTTTTGTCTTCCCCCCCCCTTTTCTTCTGGCAGGCTGCCTTGGTGTTACTGAAAAGATCTCTTTCATTTTTCTCCATTCAGAAGAATAAGTTTATTCAAGTCTTTTCAACAATTGTGCCATCCTCAGGTAAGAAGGAGCCTCCAGAAAATTTCAGGCAACCGAGTGGAATTGCTTAGTACTTTGAACGCAGACACATTTTGACCTCTTACATTCTAGGTTTCATTTGAGTAATATATTTAATTCATGGTTCTCCATAAATTAATAGTAATAATTAAAAAAATAAATATTTGAATGATGTCCTCTTCATACAAAGATCCTGCCTTGGTATGAGGGGAGCAATGCAGGATAGAGGGTGGTTGCAGATGTACTAGTTTCTGTTGATGTGGTGGCACTTGCTGTTGGGGTTGAGGGGTTGACCTGATAGTGAAGCTGCATGGTGGTTCCCAGCTGTGGTCTGGCCCCAGAAACGGTGGGGTTGAAACATAGTTTAGGTGCCCTATTTGGAAAATATGTCCCAACTTTTAAGTACAAAACTGAAAAATTTGTCAAGGAAGAAATAGATGCCAGGATACAAATGTGGTAAAATTTTCGGTTTGCTTTGGTCATTGAGACTGTCTGCACCACGGGCCATAGATATGGCAAAAAGTCGTGCCCTTGCTCACTGGTGCTTTATTCATTTCTGACCCCACAGCCTTTCTTCTGTGCTGTGTCAAGGAAGGCCATGGTTGTGCCTTGTACTACTGTGTGCAAAACATTTCTTAATTTATGTGCTAATTAACCTGACAGTGCAACTTGATTTTTAGAAGTTTAGTTTCCTGACAAGCCTATCTTTGCAGACAGATCCTTCCCTTTTATTTTAACTAGAGCAAGGAGCAAGGCTGGAACAGGGGGAGGCAGCGGCTCCTCTGGAGGGGTTCAGGCTGCGATAAGTGCGAGTACTGTGGAAGATGCAGCAGCTTCAGAAATATCTGCTTTCAGCCTCCTCTTTTAATGGAAGTTTTATTTTGGAAAGCTTTAGTTAATGTCATTCGAAAGTTTATTTCTATTTTTTTTTTTTTTAATTAAAGAGGCTGCAAAGCCACTGGCTGAGTTTTCATTTTTGCTGACTGGGAAAAGAGGTGAATGGACATGTCTCCCGCGGGGATGCTTTTAGGGCTGCTCAGTGTGTTCCTGCCGGCAGCGCTTCAGAACCTGACCTGTCTCCAGCCATGACTCATCCGCTGCCTCCCTGGGGCAGGTGAGGATATGGGATGCACTTCTGCAGCCTCATGAGCTGTATGTATACCATGGGACGCTGCACGCAAAACCCCTGCCACTTTTGGCAGCGTGTCCTGGGGCCACTTGGGTTTGGGGCCACTGCCGCTCTCCCGATGCGGGCACTGCATCTTGCCAAAACTGCTGTTAATAAGGGAAAGATGAACTCCCGCGTTGCTTGCGGGGCCGGGGCAGCTGTGGAAGCCTTGGGTTTGGTGCAAAAAATCTTTGCCCTGGTCTCCCGGCATGGGGATGTGGGGATGGAGCAGGGCAGCGCAGCAGAGCAGTGTGTGCTGGGGGGGCTGCACGTCAGCCCACGCCTTGGTGCCTGCCCTGCGGTGCGCTCGGCTAGGGAGCTGCAGCCTGGATGCTTTGCAGGCTGAGAGCTTTGCACTCTCATCACCCAGGCTATTGCAAAAATAGATCTAACTACGTGAAAATGAATGGCTAGTCTTTCTGTGCTTTTCCCGAGTTGCTTGTTTCCTACGTACTTGTACAGCACAAGCTAATTTTAAGTAAATTCATATAGAATTAAAGTGTTGTAGTGAAGATTTTCCTGAAGAAGTCACTTTTGTGTGCAGTGGGAGAATAGCAATGGCCAGTTCCAAAGCTGGACTTGGGGCTGCTCAGGGTTATTTCCCTGCACTGCCACAGGCTCCTTTGCTGCCCCCAGGCAAGTCACTCAAATCACTGTGGGCTTTTGATGGCAGTCTGTGTGATTTGAGTGCCCAGATCCCTCAGATACAGGAATTATCTGTCTTCGCACATATTCTTCAGTCACTTGTCTGTAAAATGGGTGAAACTGCAGCATTTGACTTACAGGTGTGATGAAGAACACAAGAACGATGATGAGTTTGCAGTCTTCTCTCTCCCCTTACATCTCTCTCCTCTTGGCCAGACCAGTCACCCCCTGGAAAGGTGTCAACATACAACAAACATGTGAATGCACTTTGGTATTAAGGAGCTTTTTCAGTGATGGCAAGTTTGTGATGTTTGAGTTGCAGGTAGGGAACGTAATCCTGGCTGGTGCAAGACTGAGGCTCCTGGGCGGCGCTTTTGACTATTGGGAAAGTCAAGGTTTGCCCATCCCTCCCTTTTGCCTCCTGCTTTGCTCCTAGCAGTACCGTCCTGCACTTTTGCTGCATCAGCACTGTTGGTCATACTGTGAACTGATCCAGCTTAAAAACCTGCAAAAAAAGGTGATTTCTTAGAGGGCAGTTCAGTTCAGGAGCGGTGCGGAGCAATGGGAGCAGAGGTGGATGGGAAGAGCCATTGTGAAGGCACATCTGCAATGCTAAGCAGAGTTTGTGGGGCTGGCAGGTGGGGAGAGAGGGAGGTTTTTCCTTTTTCAGCCTGATAACACACATAAAGGACCAAAGTGCCACTTTTTTTTTCTTTTACTTGAATGTTTCAAGAGAGGCATGTGTCTGATTGCATCAGCCCACATCACCCACTGTTTCACTAAGGATGTGCTGAGGATGCACAGTGTTCCTTGAAATTTTCTGTTGTTTTAGAAGTATCTTTTTCTCTACAGTTTATTTTTTATAGAGCAATATTTTTTGTTCTCTTATATATTTCAGCATTCTTAGTAATTTTGCAAAAGAAAGACTTATTGGGGAAAATAACAGAAAATGCATGCAGAGGTGTGGACTGCATGTGAGAGAGAAGGCTGAATCTTGAATAAGGCTGGGTCGGTGGGTAGCTGTTCAAAAGTTCAGCAGTAAACCAAAATGACACTGCAGTCTCATATATTTAAAACAGTCTCCAAATATTGCTGGTTAATGTGCTCGATCAATGCAGCAAAAGTCTGGTTCCTGAATTCATTACTTCCCAGCTGGGAAGACAGCAGAAATTTGGGAAGATTGTTTCTAATTCCATGTGCTTTGTGTATGGGTTTATTTTTTATGTGGAGAGGGTGGGAAATTTGCCTAGTGTAACAAACCCAAATAATTAAAAATTAATTTTGTAGGGCAGCACAAGCACAGGATAGGCCCTGATTTATGAACATTTGTGTAAATGGAGCATGTGGGTCCTTAGGCTGAGCCCAGGACCAATGTTAGGATGTTTGAACTAATCCACCATGTGGGCTGGAGTCAGGCTTGCTGGTTGGTTTGTTCTTTGGTTTCTTCATCTAGAATAAAGGAAATGTTTAGGGTTTTGAGCATATGGATAAAGCTAAATCAAAATGATAAAGCATTTCATTTCAGACCGAGGGCATTGGCACAAGAATAACTGTTCCAGAATAAGTTATCACATAGACAAACTAAAAAAAAAAATCTATTTTAACCAGAAAAATGAAGGAGGTACAGAGCTTTGGGTGACAAGCGCAGCTCCTGAAAACACATGAATCACAGATCACAATAAGCTCTTTAAGAGCTATAGAAATGATAGTGCTGTTTTGGTAATGGCACATCATGATCCCATCTATATGTGCACATACTATATTTATACTATATACATGTATATATTCAAATTATATATATATACACACAAATCCAATTTACTGGTGTGGTCTTTAATTAAGAACTCTGACTTGTAATTTTTAGCAAAATAGTATTATAGAAAGAAATGTAATTTATCAAAGAAACACTGTGGAATTTATGCAAGAAAAGGGAGATAATGGGATTTCTGAGACTATGGATGTTGTTCGCAGTGATTTGAGAGGGCAGGATATGGGGGAACTTAGCTGAAAATGAGTTATCTTTTTTCCTGAGATTGTTTTAAACCTAATCTATTTGCAACCCTCTTATTTTATGGGTGCTCACGGATTCTTATACGAATATTGAATTTTTTTTAGATCATTTATAACAAGTAGTTTTTGCCTGGAAAAGTTCTCATCCTGCAGACCTCCATTACTGACAATATGTTCTTTCACAGTGCCAGCCTTTTATTTCTTTTTAGTCAAAGCTTTCTATCAAACTCCAAACTTGAATTAAAACTGCTGTTCTGACATGTGAAACATTGCCTAATCACTCTGGAGGTTTGTCACTTTCTCCCCCCTCCCTTTCCTTTTGATTAGACCCTGTGTAGTGTTCCGGTGGCTAATGCATGCCCAGGTTTTGCTGTAAGTGCTTGTGCTAGTTTGGAAAGCACAACAGACGTGTGACCAGAGAGGATAATTCATTTATGTATAATTAGGCATAAAGACTTGATGAGTCCTGCGCTCCACTCGTGCACGATAACCTGACCCCAGCAGACTTGCTAATGAGCAGTAATGAGTATTTCTGCCTTCGGCCCAGGTCGGCGTTAGGGTCTGCCCGTTTTGCAGCTGCATGGTGAAGTGGGGGAGTCCTGGGCTGGACACCCGGGCAGTGCCGAGGGGTTTTGTCGTCCTCCTCCTCCCTGCCGCTGGGTTTGCTGAGGCTTTGTTGGGCAAACCGTGTTGGCAAAACCGGGGAGGGGCTGTGGAGCTGCCGGACACCTTGAAGCTGGATGGCACCAACCCCCCCGATGAGCAATATTAAGCTTGGCTGCATTTTCTAGGAACCCGGGCTGAGGTTAAGCAGGCATGTGCTTGTGTGCATGGCTGTTTGACGAATGTTGTCTGGGGCTGCGTTACAGTCAATGCCGATGGCGTAGGTTGCGTGAAGTTTGCAGCATGCCAGCTCCGTAACTGCGTTCCCTATGGTAGGAACACAGTCCTTGTCAGGCTTGCTTTCACCTTGTGACCTTGGCACTCTCTAAGGTGATCTACTGTGACCCAGTGGGGTTTTCTACTACTACAGGACGATTCCGTCATTTTTTTAGGGGGACCCTTTTCCAGATGCAGAGCTCAGTCACTTTGCACAATGGTTTTCAGCCAGAGGCAGTGTCCTGTGTATGATCTACCTTTTTTTTTTTTAAATCTGTTGCATCCTGTGATCGTCTTAGTGGAAAGGTACAGCAACACAGCCCCAAAATGTCTTTGTGTTGTTCATGTGCCCCCTTAGAGGAATAAACCCGAAAAGACCTCAGTTATCCTCTGTGTTGCAAATGGCTCTGGCAGGCAGCCTGAGCAGTCAGCTCCCCAGATACTCTCCATGAAGCATCCTTTTCTTTTATTCACTTGGAAGCTTTCCCACTGCCATTAACCTCATTTTCGGTACTGTTAAGGGACACCATCACACACAGGTCAGAGATGGGGCAGCTGGGGAGAGCATTTAAGCATGGCTGGGAGGGATTTCTTGCCTGCAGGACCCGCAGTGCCCACCTCGCTCAGGTATCCAAGCCAAAAGGTGCCCCTTTGCACATCCAAACCCCACCTGGGCCTTCTGCTTTGGGCTCATAACTTCAGCCTGAGCCCTGGCATTTTCTCTGTCCGTTACCCACGCTTCTCACTGAGCAGAGTGGAGTCAATCACACCCCAGGGCTGTGCTTCCAGCGACGACTGCTTGTCCTCTGCTTTAAAATATTTACTTCATTTACTGTTTCTGCAATGTATTGGTTTTGACTGGGCTAGGAGCTGCATGCTATTGGAATTTCTTCCTCCAGGAGGTAATTGCAGACCGTGGCTGAGTTATCCCTACCACCTCTTGGGAAAACTGCACAGGCTGAGCTACGAAAGCCTCTTACTATCAAGCAACTTTTCCAGAGCCAGTATAACTTCAGAGTCTTGTCTGAATCCTTCGTATTTTCAAGACTATCCTTGAAATATGGTCACCAGAGCTGCTCATAGCATTTAGCAATGGTATCTTGGATACTGGACGCCAAAATAACACCATTTCCCTGTGCTTGCTTGTTAATCTCCTATTTATATAGCCCTGGATTGCTTCTCCCCACTTAGTAACAGCATCACATGAGGAGTTCATGTGTGGCTGATTCTGTACAAACCTCCCCATTTCCTTATTTGCTGATGCCAAAATACTGTCATCCATGTTATTAGCATGATCTATGTACTTGGTCATTAGACAAGCAATGTACCATTTGCAGCTATTCAGAGCACTTTGCTCAGCTAAACTGATATTATCCAGCTTTCCAGATCTGTTCCCATCCTTAATACTGTTCCTGGCACCAGATACTGCCATGCACGAACTGTATCAGTAATGGTTTTGTCTATTTCCCAGATAATTGTTGTACTGAATAGGGTTGGATCAAGGACAGGAACTATTTGACTATTCGCCTGTTTATCATGTGGTACCTGTCAGTTAACTAGTTTTAAAAAAGTTTGGGTACCTTTATTTTGTATAAAACACTTTCAGATTGAAAATCTGCTGTCTGCGGAAGTCTGCTTCAGGCTTACGTGTCTGTCAAGAAAAAGCACTGATGCAACCAAACTACCTGGTTTATTTGACATTTTCTTTTTCCATAGTTGATGATGATATGCAGATTAGCTGACCTTTAGTTCCTGGATACCCCACTTAGTATAAGCCAATACTTATAAGTGAGCTTTATCCACAGTCCTCAGATGGATCTTGCTAGAATTTTTTGAATGTGTTAACAGTTGGCATGAACTGCTTAGGGCTCTCCTTGGGCAACTTGTATTCATGTGTTTGCTAAGAAGTAACACAAACCTGCTTGTTTAGGAGTTCGTTTAATGAGAGTTTTTCATAAGAGAAGGAATTGTGGCCAGAGGTCCGGGTCCCAGCAGTACTGCGAAATACACTGCGAGTTAAAATAGAACAATCCTGCTGGTGACAACAAGCAGCTTTAACTGGCCCCAACTCCGTGAGTGCTTCTGGATGGGTTTCATTCAGCTGGCTTGTGGCTTGGCTGGCTTGTGCCTGCCCCGGCTGGCTCCCTCCACAGCGGGGGTAAGCAGCGGGAGGGCGGCGGGCGGCAGCGTGCAGGCTGACCCCGCTCGGCTCCCTGCCCGGGCAAGGATGGCTCTGCCACCGGCCATTACGGGCTCAGGCTGTGTCTGTGCCCACAGGCTCCCAGCTTAACCTCTCCCTGGCTCCTCCAATAGTGAAACAAGCCCAGCTCCTCCTTAGGGTCTCTAACGGGCATGACTGAGATGCTGACTGAAAATTCTGCTACAAATCACCACACGTTGATAATTGCTCACAATTGTTCTGAAATGGATCCAGATCTGAAATGAGGTTATTTTGCACGTGGTCTGTTCTGTATTCACTCAAGCACCTACAGAGAATTATTGCTCCTATGAACAGGAGGGACTGAAGTGGCCTGATTTTGAGTTTCTATATCAATACTAACGAGCTTCTCTCTGCAGCTGCCTCAGCAAGAGCACAAATAATATTGGCTTTCCCTTTTCCCCGAGGGGTTGCATCTCTTGGTGTGGTGGTAGAGTGAGCCTCAGTGGGAGCCGAGCGAGCGGCTCCCCCGCTCCTTCCTGGGGCACTGCATTCAAGCAGCCAGTGCCTAAAAATAAAGCCACCTTGGCTGTAGATGCAAAAAACACCTTTATGCCCCAGCCAAGCCGGTAGCCATGCCCAGGCAGAGGCAAAGCCACTGGCCAGGTCAGCAGCACTGGTACATAGGTACCACGCATAGGCAGTGCTGCGGTGTAAACCCCGGCTGCTCAATGGCACCACAGCCACCGCGATCAAACACGGGTAGAAACTGCCCGCCCTTTGGGCACGGTCCAAACACAGGGAATATTTGGCTTGCTTTCTGCAGCATGTGCTGCTGCTGCTGTTCCTGTAGCCAGTTGCTTAAAAAGAGAGGGCACAACGTAGCTTGTGGGGCTCTGCAGAGCAGTATCCTGGTCTTTTGGGAGGATTTTGGCTCAGTCTGTCCCTGCTAGGGATCTTTTGCATGACGATTGTTCAATATTGCCTTCAAATTGGGCAGTACTTGCCAGGGCTATTCCCTGGCATTTCTTACTGCCAAATCCCCCAAAGGAAGAGGCATATTCACATCAATAGAAAAACAAAATGGGAAGAATTAAACCAAGAAATACAGGTGAGAAGGAAAAGGTGGTTTTCAGAGTCCTGCAGCTGTTGTAGAGCGCGCGGCTGACGTGCCAGTCCCCTGCGATGCACAGCATATGTCGAGGCAGCTCTGTTTAAAGTGATAATGGCAAATGATCTGAAAGGCTCTTTCCTTTTGTGTTCTTATTTCATCCCAGTGTATTACAGGATTTCGCTCAGGTTTTTCAGTGGTCTCCTGGGTAACGCTTTATTACAGTGATGGTGTGGAGTTCTAGTTTGAAATAATGAGATGTATATAAATAATACTGATTCTGCTGCCTCCTGTAATGCTTCCTGCCTGGGAACACTCGAAAGCCTTTAGCAAACATTAATTTGCTGTTATTTGGGATAGAGAAGCACCTCCAGGTACTGCATAGAGCATTGCAGCAGTGTGAGTTGTGCTGGCCAGCTGCCTGTAAAAGCCTTACCTTTGAATTGTGGGCTTCAAACAACTGAAGGTCTTTTTGCACCCAGAGTGAGTCATTAAAATAATTGCTTTTTTAGTTGTTTGCTTTTTTCCTTTGTCATTCTGAGGTTTTAAAACAAATGCAAGATAGTATGAGAGTAACTTAAGAGAGCTGAAGGTGCTGTGAGGGGAGCTTCAGCCTTAGAGAAGAGACAGGTGAAGGTTGGGAGAAAACGATGGTTATGGTATTTTCACAGATTATAACTTGATGTGCAAAGAGGTGAAGGATGCTGTGACCTAGCAGACTGCAGTGCATTTTCGAGGACAGGCACTTTGGCTCAGAGCAGCATCCTTGGCACCTTAATAGGGCTTTCCATATGGTGCTGCCCTGTGCTGGGTGAATCTATAGTCAGATACCCAGGCACAGGGTAAGGCAGGCCCCCAGGTATCCAGGCGCAATTTGTGCATCTATGTTGCCTGAAACTCCCTGTGTTTGGTCAGGAAGAGGAGGATGAGCTGAGTCCCTGGACTCCATCCCGGTGTGCTGTTACCAGTGGGTGCCTGGTGGGAAGGGGTGATACTGTGCTGGGTGTGGAGCGGGGCCAGCAGCAGAGCCTGAACAGCACGCGTGACACTGGCAAGAGAAAATAGCAATGGCAAGGAACCGAATAAAGGTTTAATGGATTTCCTAGAACCATGCTTTCTAAGGGCCTGGTTGTCAGAATTTGTACTGTATTGACATGGGTTTTCAAAGAAATGAGGACTGGATTGTACAGCAACAGCTGTCGCTTTACTTGGCTGACCTGCCATGCTCCCTCCTTTCAGGGTAACATTAAAATGAATATTGTATAGCGGAGAGTGTGGCATATTTGGCTGGAGACAATGTATGTGCTGTGCTGTTCTGCACAATATTGATTGCTCCTTGTCCAAATATATGTATCTAAAATCAGTCCATTAAGCAGCAGCCCTGTTGGGCGGATGCCAATCTCTTCACGCTGCAGTGGCTTTCCCATCGTCTCGGCCGTACTACAAGCCCCGTACGCGCTGTGCTGGCATGCAGCAGCCCAGCACTCAGGGGCACGTGGCCATGAGGGGGTCAGTACCCATCGTGATCCTCCAGCCGCTGCCTTCGTGGGTGAATCTTCTTTTCTCTGCTGGCAATCTCCTTCCTTGCACTGGTGATATCAAATTCACAGTGATGTTGTGTGGCACTGGTGCTGGGTGCTCTTCAGGGCTTGTGTGAGGCTGCAGCTAAATCCCAAAGGAAAACTCTGCTCCTTTTTTTAGGTAGATTAAGGGGAAAACCCATGGTGGCTTGGCAGAGCCCAGCCAGCAGATGCTAACTCAGAGAGCAGTCCTGGAGGTTGGCAACATGAGCAGGAGTGACACAGATGCTGTCAGGGCACATCTACGTCAGCACGCTGCACAGCCACCTCAGCTGGTTTGAGGTGGTAAAACCAGTGGTGCAACTGGTGTGCAGGGTAGCTGTGGCTCGGTCGTACTGGAACTGCATTGTGTGTGATGCTGCGGTGGCCTGCGTGCTGCCGCCCACCTACGGACAGCCGTGTGCTGTGCCTGCTCCCCTCCAAGGCTCCTTGCCAAGCCCCTGGGATTAATGGCAACACAGTTTACACTGGCTTGTTGGTGGCCACTGAAGTGCCTTATTTTGGTTTTTTTTTTTTATTACCTTTTGCCACTTAAAGGGCTCCTAAATCTCTGCATTCAGAGAAGAGCACTGCTGCTTTTCCACCAATGCAGAAGGGATGCAAAAGAAGGAAGGTCCGTACCGCTTTTCTCCAGCCTTTGTCTCCAGTTTAACTTAAATCTCTGCTTCTTACTCGCCAGACTGAAACAAAGTGCAGCCATCCCCAAGCAGTATTGTTCAGACTGACCACAGAACGCGTTACCAGCGCCGGTATGTATAGTGTGCACCGACAGGCACGCTGGAGGGATGGACCTTGGGGCTGTCTGCGCTGCTGCAGGGGTTACGGTGTGCTGCAGCTTGCTGCGCCCAGCGGCGCTGGCTTCACGCTGTAATGCAAAGCCACTCAACACCACATGCTGCAGCTATTTGGAACTGAGGTCCATATATTCCTGCATTTTATTATATATATGTATGTATGCGTATATAAACAGGAATAATTCCTCTGTTAAATCTAAGTAAACAATTTCTTTCCTCCTGCAATTAGTGTCCTAGCAGATCCAGTAATAAATTAATCTTCTTTATCATCCAGTTAAACGGTTCCACAAAACCAATGAGCAGTGAAATCTTCTGACTCATTGATTGATGTATAACGTTGTACTCGTAGATAGTGCATTACAAGAGCTGCAGTGAGCTTTGGTACTGCTGCTGAATTTGTGCTACTGGGAACTCTTTCAGGGTTGGTGTCTTAGTCTGTGCATTGCGTGTAAGAGCAGTGTGTAAAGGTCTGGGGGAAGAAGGACTTCTTCTGTGGACTTAAAGCTCAAACAAAGAAGAAAAAACAGTGTTTGCTGTTTTCCTTGCCCCACACCATCCATTTTAGAGACAAGCAATATGCTGCGGTGTGACAGACTGCTAGAATCAACAGCTGAACTTTTAAATAATACAGAAATGACAAAGAGGCTCAATTATCGACTCTTGCGGAGCTGTTAGTGGCAGCAATGGATGTTGGGCTGGGGCTTTGGGTTCAGCGCACCTGAGGTTTGGCATTTGTTCCATGAGATGGGACATTGGTCCCCTGGGCTCACTCTGCAGGACTCAGAGAGCGCGGTGCACATCTGGGTTGTTATTCAGCCCATCTCAGCTGTTCCTCCCCCTGTAATCTGAAGGATGCAGCGTGTGGGCTGTGGGCATTTAACACTGCAAAATAATGTTTGATATTTAGGTGGGATGCATACGTGTTTAGGTATGCAATCAATTTTTCAACCCCCTGACTGTGATCTGCTGATGTGAAAGGCTTAGTTATAAACTGCTTGTTTTGGCTACAAATAATGCCTTGGGGCCACCCAAAATGACATTGTTTTAATACAGCGGTTGGCAATAGCTGAAGCTTCTCTAGCTACTTTTTCCCACAACAGTGTGGGGAAGGAGAAAAAAACAGAAGAGGAAACAGACAGAACAAAATATCCCTGTGGTATTTTTTTCTATTAAAAACCTACCAAAAGTTGCAGTGGTGTGCTGAGACAAAGGGCTGAGCCCTCGATATCATCCAAGGAAAACAGCACAGCAAACTCTATTAATCCCTCTGTATTGCACTGACCTTTTATTCGCTCCCATCTTTTTCCTCCTTTCTGTGATGTTCTGTGTGCTGCACAGCGTCGCGTCAGCCTGCGGGGCTGTGGGGAAGGATGGGCTGCCCAAGTCCCAGCTCTTGATTTCAGTTCAGATGTTTGAAGTACACATGGAGAGAAACCATCAGGGTGAACGGAAATCTTGTCTCTGTGCTGGACTCCTCCACAGCACTGAAGTGTTGGCTTTGTCCTGCTGGTGGTTTGCTCCTTTGAAGAGCCGGTACACGCTTAACCTCCATCTTCTGGCTCCTCAGCTGTCCGTTGCAAGATGCTGTTTGGTCATGCCTCTGTTTACTTGCTGCTGGCTCCATGCTGCACATCAGGGAGCTCAGAGCTGGCTAAAGCTGATGGTGGAGGAAGAGAAACAGCTCTTTGGCCTGATTTTTTTTTTTTTTTTTTCCCCCCTCCTTTGCTACAGAGCAGGCTTTGGGCAGGGAAGCAGTGCCTTTCTGTGCTGCTCATGTGCCACTACTTACTGCAGAAGGAAAGTGCTCCTCTTTGGCTCCATGACAGTGTTTTGGCTGTTGATCTGGAGAGAATTATCTGAAGGGAAGGTAGGGGCAGCTCATGTACCAGGCATATCCTATCCCCAAGTCCTCCTGTCCTTCCTTCCCCTGGTGCTGAGCCGTTACATCTCTCCCCACCAGGAGGAAGACCGAGACCGACAAATCCTATGGACTGCAGCTGAGCATAAGGCTCTCAGCTAGAAATAATGCCTGGGAAGGATTTGCCTGAGCTTCAGCAGATAAAATGTCAAGTCTCGATGGGGGTTAGGGTGCACATCTACTGTGTCTACCTGCAAGCTAATGGTGGTGGAGGAAAGAAAAACCTGATAACTTCTGAAACCCTGGGACTAAGCGCACAGGATCCCACAGTTCCTGGGTGGATGGACAGCAGTGGGATAGGAGACTGTGTGACATTGTCAGACATGGAATATAAGAAAGAAAATATTTATTCTCTTTTTTTAAATGGGAAGGAACAACTACTTTACTTCTCGCTTTCATGTGGTAAGTAATGGATGGAGAAGGTCCTCAGGTACAATGTTTTGTGTGTGTTGAGACAAGTTGCAAGAACTAGAAACTTTTGTGAATTCTGGCCCAGTACAAGGGAAAAAGCTCAAAAGGAGTTAGGAAAACATGTTAATCCTCATCACAGTTTGTCTGATGCACTGTATTGCTGCTGAGACTCAGGCATGGTGCTTTGTGCTGACATGAGCTGAGGTTCCCAGGAGCAACAGCACTACCAAACACCCCTCAAAGTAAAGCAGAAAGGAAAGGTAAGCTAGAAAACCTTAATTCCTTTGACTAACATGAGTTTTTGTTAGGGCTGTTTTTGGCCGAGGGTCTTAATTCATCACATTGCTCTGCAGAAGGGATCCTCACACGCAGGAACCATTCATGTAGAAAAAGCGTCTCTTCCCGATTCTACCCAGTAACTTTCATAACAAAATAAGACCTGTTTTGTTAAAAACTTAAAATGTGGAGAACATCAAATAGCAATTAAAATAATAAAGAAATGTGCTGTAATCTAATGAGCAATTACAGAGAATAGAGCTGGACTCTCTTCAGAGCTGCACAGTGAAAGGGAAGGGGTGGTGAGCAGTTTGCAGTGGGTGAAATTCTGGTTAGATAGGAAAAATTTCCTCCCTGTGGGAGTGGCCAGACATTGCCGGGGGGCCCAGGGAGGTGGTGCAACCTCCATCCTTGGAGATACCAAAACCTTAACTGGCCACAGCCCTGAGCAACCTGATCTCATGTCAAAGCTGGCCCCACCGTGAGCAGGGGGTTGGAGTGGGGACCTGCTTCACGAGCAGTGGTATCTCTGGGGGTTCATTGTTCAGAAAAACTTTGTCTTCCAATTACACAAGATCATAAGAAGAAAAGCAACTGGTTTGTCAGAACTGCAGAGCTAAAATAACTTCAGCAGCACATTTCCTTGGCATGGAGCTGGTGTCTCTAATCAGAAAAGCTGTGGAGAGTTAATCTACTTTGGTAGTGAGACCTATTGCTTCCTCCTGCAGCATGTGACATGGCTGGAGCTGAGCATCTCAGAAGAAGGCCTGGAGGCTAGGCTTCAGATAATGAATATCTCTTACTTGGAGACTTTATATATATGTATGAATTTCCCAAACGTTAGATTTGGTGTGCTCCTGTCAAATGGCTGAACTACGGCAGGGCTGGCAATTGACTTAGAGATGTAAGTTTTTTTTTTTTATTTAATTAAAAAAAAAAAGGGCTGAAAGTCCTAATCTCTGGAAAGCACATGCTGCAGAGAGTGGAGTAAATTACTGTACCATCTAGGTGGGTAAAAGAAGTGTCCTTAACAGGCATGAAGAATAGCAGTTGCTCGGAAGTGCCCAAGACTGGACTGGCTTCTTGTTTGGGAAAACCATGCCTCCACCCTTACAGAAGTATCAGCAGTAGGAGGGGAAGAGGTTGTGATAATTAGCTGAAACAAGCCTCTTCTGGGCCAATAACCTCACCCATACTGCAGATAGCTTCAATATTTACTGAAATATCAAGGTTATCCTCTGCTCTCATGCAAATGCTCTCCAGAGTAGGGGGAGCAGCTAATCAGAGTTACAGCAATCAGTCAGGTTTTCCTTGACACATGAGTTTAATTATTTTGCAGTTCACTCGACATTCTTGTTAGCCATGGTGATGTTTATTCTGGGAGGCTTTTCTGCCTGAGGTGGTACACAGGTTTTAATTTCAGACAGGAGCTTACCAGGTTGGGTGTTTGGCCTGGACTCCAAATTTCAAGAGTTTCTGTGAAGCCCTTCTTAGCTTTATCAGACTTTATCAGTCCCGGTTCCTCTTCTGAGACATCTACCGCATATGACAGTTTTGACGTGGATACTGATGTGCTAGAGTTGACTGAATGCAATTGGACAAAAATAGCTTGCATTTGTTAGTGGTTTGAACTAAACTGCTTGATTTAAAAGCAAAAGCCTTATCTGACTTGGCCAGCATGCTCCACTTTATCTACTCCCTAGCAAAACTTCTAAACCTCACTCCAGCTGAGCAGCTCATGAGCTGAAGATGTAAGAAGACATCGTTAAGGCAGGTGGCAGGTGAAGAAGGGGCTGAGTGCACTGTGCTGCAATGGCTCTCATTTGGGCCCTGGGAAAGCTCCGGTTTTGCCCTGCCATGTTCAACGCGTGCTGACGGACCTTTGCTGGCATAACCGTGCTGCTCTCCGGGACTCCAAAACACCTTCCTGGTGCGGTGGACAGCTCTCTTTTGAATACTCAACAACTGTTTAGCAGATTAGCATTGACTCAGACCTCATGCTTACTTAAGAAGCACTCACTGAGTTATTGGTTAGTGAAAAGCTTGGCAGGACTCCCTCAGGCTTCAGGCAGCTGAGAGTTTGCTCTCTGATAGATGCTTTTCTGCCCAGTTGCACCTGGATAGACCCAATGTTAACTTCTTCCATTCTAATACTTGCAGTTACTTACTCGTATCTTCTTCTTAACAGTGGATTCTCACATCTGGATTGCCGAAAATTTGCACCTTACCCATCTCGAGCCATGCAAACAATACAAAAAGTGATTCTGCAGGATTTTTTGTTATCTCTACTGTCAATATACCCATTTCCTTTGAAAGCTACAAGAAATATTTTTATTATTGCGGGCAAACTCCCTGGGAATATGCAATTGATTATTCAGACCTCATGGTGCTGCTGCAGAGGTTTGTGCGGCTGTGGCTGACTTTGATTCCCTGATCGCCTGTCTCCTGCTTCTGTCCCCTAATGGAGCTGATAGCATTAAGTCATGCAGTTAATCAAGCAAAAGAAATTGCTTCTCTTTATCCAAAGACCTGATGACTTTATCTGACAGGGAGGGCCTCTAACAGAATGAGACAAGGAGAAGTAGATGAGATAAGAAATGTCCACAGGATTCAATATGCGGTGGAGTAGGAGCATTTTTAAGGGCATCAAATTTGGAATAGAAAAACACACTGAATAATCTATTGACAAAACCAGCCTTCTGGCTGGCACTTTATTATTGCATTTTTCTGTATTAAGAAGCCAATGATCAAGAATAAATTAAGACCAGGTAATGACACACAAAATTGTTAATTTAAATGAGGAGAGCGAGCTCAGCTTGCCGGCAGGCTGTTCAGGAGGCGCTCACGTGCAGCACGGAGCAGAGTAACTCCATAGAAGAGGCAGCTGGCAAAGATGGGTGAAAAATCCCATGTGTGCATGGGTTTCTGCATATTATTTCCATCAGTGATAATAAGGAATTAAAACATAGTTCACTAATGCATGCAAAGAAAGGTCTTCACAAGGCTGGGTACACTCATGTAATGGTTATCCTGATAAAATTAACTCAATTACAGAAGGCTCAGGAGAGAGCATAATCCCTCCTCCTTTTCTTGCTGCCCCATCATAACAATGATCTGTGCAAAACCAATTTGACCATTACATCATTCCTACCAAAATAAACTGAAACCCTTTACAAGTACTGTGGTAGGATTTGCTGCAAGTAGATGCTGGGGTGCTGCATGGCTTCCAGTGCTGGTGAGTTTAATTTGCACCTTCCCCACTACCTACCCCCTTTGCTATGTGGAGCTATCCTCTCTGATTCACAGCGTTTCTGCATTACCGGAGAACGGCAACAGGCAGAACGGGCACGCTCTCTCCGAGGAGGGAATGACGTTGTGCTTTTCTTATTCCTAGACTTTAAGAGATGGTCCCTTAAGAAGCCTTGCATGGATGGCATGCAAAACTGTTACACGAGAGAGGCCCCGGTCTGATCTCTACTGTGCGCTCACGGATTTGTAACAACTCTGCTATGGTGAAATTGCTCTAAGGTTTTGCTAGCGAGGACGCAATAGAAATCTCTCCCGCTGGGAACAGAAGTGTTGCATAGGAGTTTGTCTGCTGCACCGGGCCTGTTTGAAGTTTGGCTGTCTTGCAAAGGTCTGTTAGTTTTGCTCTCAGAATTACAGGCAAATAAAAAAAGGTAAGGAATAAGATATTTTCAACAGATGGTGGGGTTCTTTGGAGCAGTAAGTCCCCCAGGGAAGCGGAGAAATAGAAATCACATTCCTTTCATGTGTGCTGCGCCACCGAAGGTATAAAAACGTACAAGCATTTTACATGCTCAGGTTCATTTTCTGCTTTAGACTTTGGTGAACAATGATATTAGTACTAAAAGTTAATGAAGTCATGTGGAATAAGGGGCTGCAGGCTAAACGTGGACTAAGATATTGATAAACAAGAATTTTCTGGAAATTGCATAATATTTTTTCTGGCAGATGTTTACACATCTTCCTCTCCATGTAGACAAGATCTTACTTGCAATCAGCTAGCAAAGCCATCGTACGCCAGTCTAGAGTAACCAGCAGAGCAACTGTAAAAGAAGCCACCATTTTAGGGATAATCTACTTAGTTTTAATCAATTGCATAACTCTCTTGTGTCAAGGAAAGATAAGTTTTTACTTCTTGAAAAGAATATATCCTGCTAGACAAAAAGGTGCAGAAAATGCTTGATTGTTGGTAAGACACTAATGAAATTATTAGATTTGAATGTATGGAGCCTTGAACTGCAAGTTGTAGATTCAGCTGCTGAAAAGGTAGAAACAAGAGCCGTGAATGCTTTCAGCAGCACAGTACCACACTGATGTGAACAGGTCTCCAACTTTGTTACATGTGTGCATGTCTGTGATAACAAAGCTGACAAAGGTCTATGAGAAATCCCAAAATTTAGAGTAAGGATTGCTTCCTGATCACGTCCTTGCCCTAGTCCCGGCTAGGATGGTTTAGAGCATCTCAGCAGGTTGCTGTTTGGTTGTTGAATGCTTCTTAAAGCAAAAAGAAATGAGTTTGAATTTATCATAGTGTGTGACGTTGGCAGCAGCGACAGCTGCTCAGTGCTGTGGGTGTCGTGCAGGATGTTATGCCAGCATCCTGGAATTTATTGCTCACATTTTGTCACGTGTTTGAAGCCAACGAAAGATGAGCTGGCACCATGTGAAACAGCATGTTGGCCAGGTAATCCATTTAGCATGTATTTAAGCTGTTGTGGGATTGAACACCATACTCTGTGGCTGAACACCATACTCTGACTTTACACCAGGTCCAGTTCGTTTAGCGAGAGATTGGGTATCTGCACTCTGCAATGTGACATGTCCTTCTCAAAGGACTACCAGGGCCCTCATCTACGTTACTTGACAATCTGCATTTCACTCTCCATTGCATTTGCTTTCTACCACATTTATTTTAGTTTGCTCAAGATAAGCCCACACTGAAAAGAACTGATTTGGAGCTCCCTAAAGTCAAGTGCTAGTTGCATCCATTGGTCTCTCTCACCTCTGTTGTCTACTATAATTACTACAGAAAGCAGGATGTGATAATGGTTAACATCAGGATTAATAAAAAAAAAAAACCCTAAACAAACACAAAAGGACATTGCAGCAGTCTTGGACTAGAAATGTGACAGATCCTTAGGAAGAATTTCCCTGTGAGTTTGTAAATGCTGACTTTCTTCTTTCTTCTTGCAGTTTCTCACTCCATGTTCACGGTGGCTTTCCATCCCCTGGTGATGAGCCACGGCACAGGAAATCCAGTTAGCCGCTGTGTCCCACGTGGTCCGTCCCCAGATCGTTCCTCTCAGGCAGACTGGGAATCACCTTGATACTGGGATTGTTACTGTTTTCCTGGTGGTTGGGGCCTTTTATACTCTTTCATTGCCAGTTCTGCTCAACTGCTAAAATGGGAAGATTCAAGGAATTGTCCTGTTACCTTTTTTTTTTTTTTGGACTGCTCTTGCTCCTGTGCTGTTCCTCATTTCCTTTTCTGGACTATATTCAACACTCAAGGTGAGTGCTGTCTTTGCCCTAAATGTGGTGATTTAAGAGATGTTCTGTGGGCTTTGCTCATTCCTTCCCCGTTGGATGGATCAAAGACTTTCCTTTCCTGGTGTGAGTCCAACAATGCGAACCACAAGTGGTCTGACCATGGAGAGCACAGAAGTGACTGTAGGAATAACTGATTCCTATGCTGTGACCGCGATCAACTTTGTCATCCCTCTTTTGCCAAAAAGGCACCCAGGAGAAGTTTGGTGTTTACGTAAAGCATGCCTTGCCATTCCAGCACAACCTCTGGGTAATGCTGGTCATCATTTTTGCAGTATTTGCCATAAACGCTATTGCAAGGTTGCATATAAAACATCTTACTTAGTAAATGGATGGTCACATTGCACAATTGATGCATAAAGAAAGAAGTCATTGTCAATGTCCAGGAAAAAAAAATAATTTACTGCTAAAAATAGAAGTGTGACACCTCGTGACTTACTAACTGGGTCTTGGTCAGGGTATATTACATTGACATCCAATGTGGTGCATATTATTTTAAAATCATATCCTATTTTTGGTCTTAGAGTTTTACAAACAGAACAATATGTTGCACCATATCCGTTCGGTAAATATTTTAGTAATAACATAAAATATGTTGTAATCAACTGTTTAGGAATTTCTTTCGGAGAACACGACCCGCTCATCAGCTTGCTAAGGACTGTCCCCCAATTTTGTAGGAATTTAGGGATAGTTTGAGGGAATTTTCAAAGAAGTTTTTTTTTGCATCTAGGTAATTGGATAGTACTAATATTAATCTGATCTATTGTCAATAAATAAATATACTATGATAATAAGTTATTATATATAAAATCACAATACATCTACTGACTCTTTGGTGACTAAGTAGGCTTTCTGTCCTCTGTCCAGGGAAAGCCCCAGATAATTTTTTTCTCCTGAATTTTCTCTCTGCCACTGTTTTCCATCCATTTTATCTATTAACATAACCAAGGTGAAGTTCAGTCTAGGCTTCTACAATGGCTACTCATACTTGCAAAGCTTTTACTGATAGCATTGTTGTGTTAACTATACTATTGTATCTCTAAAGACTATCTTATAGCATTTCTTTTATTACATAATAAAAGCTCTGTAAGGCTGATATGATTAAGTCTGTGTGCTAGGCAATTTGTCTTCTGCTCACTGCATGTAACAAGCATGCAGTAAACTGCTAAACCAGCATGAGTCACAAGCAAAATCTAATTTAAGAGAAGAGAGGATAAAGGATGAGTGTTTGCAATACAGCTGCAAGCAGAGAGGAGGGGAACTCGCCAAGTGGGCTTCTTGTTCTGTGAGCAAAGCAATGGCTGCTCGCTCTGCCAGACTTTGAGGTTACCTCTTTAGAGAAGGATGCTTTTCCAAAGTAGGCAACTCCTTTCTCTGCCTGTGCCTGTCATAAAAACTGCTCTTGAGCTCTGTTCCAGGCTTTCTGTTATTGCACTGCTGTGGGTGGCAGTAGCCCTCCAGATTAGGAGTAAGAACGGAGTCTGGATGTAACCTTCACTTTGCTTTAACGTAGTCAGATGCCAGATACAGAATAGAAATTTTCAAAGGGTTTCAGACAAAACAACAGCCTGAGGAGTCCCCTCAGCTCTGATAACGGTCTCCTGTGTTGAAGTTTGTGTTGCTTCAGGATGTTTGCATGGGCATTGGTGGAGTAAAAAAGCATCAGGATGAGTCAAGAATTAGTAATAAGTTGTTCCAGGAGTGATGGAATTAGTGGACCCTGTTACTTTTGGATTTATTTATTTATTTATCCTTACGTCCTTGCAGTATTTCTTAGTTATGTATTGATGTGTCTATGACCCCTCCATGCAATAGCTCTAAGGCCTCTCTATATCCTCATGTATCCTTCTATATTCCCCCTCTCTCTCCGTGCCCAGCCATGCAGCTTTGTACATCCACTATTTATCTCTGCGAAATGAAGCAAATGGGTCTCACGCTGCATCGCTACTGCCTTTCCAACCAGAGACATTTGTTTGAGTCCTTCCTGGCCAGAGATTGTTCATAAAACAGGTATGACTTTAACATCTCTGAAACAACTATTTCTTCAGTAATTTCAGTTGAAATTGGCCAGCAGGCTCAAAACTTATCAGAGTGGACAAACAGGTGGGCAGCCCAAATACATTGACTTCACTGTCTTGGGAAATGAGGCTAAAAATAATAGTATATTTATTTCTGGAAGAATGAAATTGGGTTTGATCTACCAATCTTTTTAGCTAGTAAGGGTAATGGAAATGAGATTACACTGGCTGATTTATTATTCCTGGTGGTTTTTAATTATTGGGTTTTTCTTTTGAGTAATTAAAAAAGAATTTTTCCTGCTTAAAGTGAGTGCACTAGATCTCATTAATCTGAAGTTTTAAAAATATGTTCTTAACCTGGATACCCCAAGAAAATGCTAGTTTTCCTTGCAACTGTTCATTTGCAATGTAAGACCATGAAGCTAATCTTACAAAGTCTTCTTCGAAACTTTCCATGTTTCTGTAAGTGTGTAAGTCCTATTTACACCTTGGCTGTTTATTAGCATTTTGGTTCTGCCTTCCTCCGTTTCTATCCTTTGCAGATCTGGAGTTCTCAGCAGAATCAGTCCTGGCTAATTTTTAGCACCCAGATATAAAATGAAAATTGGATTTTTTTAAACCACAAACTTCGCTTTCCCTAAGAGAGGCCTTAAATGGCAGACGTAGGTAGTTGTGGTGATTTTGGGTGGTAGCCCACCTTCTTGCTCAAAGTGAACTTTGTGGAGGCAGTTTTCTGCCATGGAAGAGCTAGGCGAGCCAGAAAGCTGCTATGGGTTACAGCTGACATAAGTGCAGTCCGACAGCAGCAAGATGATGGCTTTTAAAAATAGGACTTCTTGCCATTTTGTATTCTTGTCAGCGTGTCACAGATGTCATGAGGTCAGATTTGTTTTCCCTGCCATTTTTCTCTTCTGGTTATTGCCTTCATCAACGGCATAAATTAATTTTGTTGGTGTGGGATTCGTCCTTGCAATGACAGGAAAAGTAGGAATAAAACCTCTTGACTTTTTCATGGTGCCCGTGGCTCCCTTAGGAGAGCAGATCTGCATTCAGACCGTGATGTTTGCAATGTGAATTGTGGGGCTGAGGCTGAGCTCTGCAGAGCGTGGTGCTGGGTTTCTAATGCTCCTGTTATGAGACATTTGACCTTTCCAAGGATAGAAACGTCAGCTGCCCGCAGCCCTGCAGGAGCGGACGCAGGACTCGCAGCTTCCCACCCTTCCCTTCACAGAGCACAGGCGTCTCGTGCGCAGGCTGCCGATGTCCCCACGGCCAACCTACCCTAGGTCTTCTTGTCCATGGGTATTAGCACAGCAACAAAGAAAAGTGGCGCATTCAACAGCTCGTAAAGATTATTTTGACAAAAAACAAAGCCAAACAAATCCTCTTCCCATGAAACTCGGCCACGGTGTGGAGCGAAGTAAGAAGAAAATAGGCAGAAAGAGAAGAGCAGAGTTCAGCTAAGTCAAAGCAGTTGACTGAATTATTCAAGCGCCTCTTATGGGCCTGCTCAGCTGTCCCAAAACCTGATCACTGACGTCTGTCGTACGTAATCGCTGCGGAGTGCATGTCAGAGGGCTCTGGCGAGCTGTGGGGGAACGCTGCAGTGAAATCAATCTGGCCCTACAAGTTTCAGTAAAAGCCAAGGCTGTGCTTAACATTAGGAACAATCCTCGGTGCCCGTAGGGCTCGTATGGTTGAAGGGCTATGCTCATTTCCAGTGATTTCCAGGTCACAGTGGGCTGTGCCTTGGCTGGCTGCATCCCTAATGTTCATTTAGCAGGAAGAGGAGCGGGCAGGATGGATGCTGGGGACAACACCTTCCTCATGCAGGTTACTGAGAGCAGGGGGGATCCCCCATGTCCCCTCTTCACGTCCAAGCTTATTCAGCTGCAAAATTGGAACAGCAGAAATCTTAATCTTTGGGCTAAACCGCTATCTGAGTCCAAGGTGGGCTTTTTATTGCTTGTAGTAAACAATAAATGTGTTCCCAAGGCTTTGTAATTAACCTTTTTTGTAAAGATGAAATTAATTTCTACAGTCTCCTTGCAGAACATCTGCATAATGCTTGCATTCTGTCTTGAACGAGCTAACATTTATTATCCTTTAATAAATCCTGTAGAGACTCTTCTAGGGTTGGTAACAGGAGTGTCCAGCTCTGAGCAAGCGCCTGCAGGTACCATTTCCATGGCAATTAATTTACCTCTGAACTTAAAAATAAATTCCTCAAAAAAGGAGCAATCACCTGCTTCAGAAATGGGAAGGACAGTTTAGGAATATTCTGTTTTGCTTTATGAAAGGAAAAACCCAAAAAGGCAGGTTTCCGTGAGAGGAGAAAGAACATACCTCTCCTGAATTCACGGCTGATATGGAAATCTTTTTTAGAGCAATCAAATCCACTCAGACCCAATACCATCCCTTCAATTACTAACGCCAGGATGAGGCTGATGTTAATCAGCAGTATGTGACAGACAATCCAGGAAATGAATAAGTGTCAGGAATTTGACCTCCCAGCAGAAAGTTTTGTGGAAAAACATATTCTCAAGCATATTTATACTTCCCAGTGAAATGCACAGCATACTCGAAAGGTACTCTAACAACAAGCAGGTCCATTGCAAAGAAGATCAAACCGGTAATTACTCTACATGCTGTCAGGCTGCCAAGATTAATAGATTTTCCTGGGGAAAGGGGAAAAATCATTGTAAAAGAAGGAACAGTACAAATTTTAACAGAGAAAAAAGCGAAGGTTTTCTCATTTCTCCATGATTTTATATTATTTTTCACAAAAGGTTTGCAGAGCCATTCATTCTGTCAGCATCTGAATTGTTGGTAAATCCAGGTAAGTGTGATGGCACTGGCTGCTGATCTTCTGGTCTTCAGAGGTGGTGGGGTGATGTTTGCACAAGGCCATTGATAGGGGATGAGCTAGAAAGTGTAAACCTGACTTTGTGCCATATGGAAACTCTTTGAAAGTTCATGAATTGGAAAATTCCCACTTTGTTTTAAGTTAAAAGAAATCTTGACTCTGTTTCAGTAATATTTCTACCAAAATGAGATGTTTTTAAAAGGCATGCCTTTTTTCCAAAATGGGAATGTTGAAAATGTTAGGTGTGATACAAGAAACCTTAATATTAATAAAACTGTTCTTACGGGAAAGAAACCTTTATTTTAAAACTTCTGGCCAATTATAGGAGGGGTATGAGAATTATGGGACTGACTTAAAAATTTCCAAGTTTAGAAAGAAAAAGCTGTTCTCTGGGTTTAATACCCACTTATTGCCCTGATATGGGATGCTATTTCAACATTATCTTTGCAGCCATAAGTGACAGGTATTGGGCCAGAATACTCCCACTGCTGAGACTTGGAAGCGATATTGAATATTGTGCAATGTACGATACAGTCCTGGGAGCTGGTTTTAATTTGCGTCTGGCTCTGGCAGTATGTTTTTGTTTGAATTTACAAATAAGTTGGACTTGTACACCATAAGCTTATGAATAATGAACATTGTCCAACTGACTTCCTAATAATAAAACCACAGTCACTGTCAAATCTAAGTCCCAATATTACACTACAAAGTAACTGGGAGATTTCCTATTGACTTAAGTAAAAATCACATTATTTTCTCAAACCAAGCTAAAATCAGTGAGAATTATTGATTTTCCAACACTTTTAAAATTGGGCCAATAAAACATACTATGTGTTACCTGATATACTTCTAGAGTACCAGAAAACACTGATATCTCTTAAACAGAATTATTGTTTTTTAAAAAGCAGCAAGATAAGAATGTAGCCTGCAAATTGTGCATTTTGAAAAGACTGGTTTCTTGAGGAAGAATACTGTAAAACCAATCAAAGAGAAGAATGCTCCTAGGGGGATGATGTTGCAGAAGATGCCTGAGATAAATATTTTACTGTTTTTCATGTTTCATAAAATTTTACTGGAGTGGAAGTTCTTTTTTTCTTTAAATCTCTTTTGTTAGGAACATGCTTTGCATAAAGAGATAATAGCTACCTTTACCTAATCCTCGTGGTCTGATTTGAATGTAGAGTTGGTATCGCTCTCCAGTTTCTTTGAACCTGGAGGAAAAATATCAGTGTTTTATTGCAGAAGAGTTGATGAGTTTTCAAGTTCCCCCAGACATCAGAGACTTGATAATTTTAGCCCATGACTGAGCAAGCTAATTAAATATGTGTCTGACTTTCAGGATGTTTTAATAAGTATCCCTGAAATCAGTTGCAAAATTTATCTATCTGCTTTAAATTTTAAATATCTTCCAGTATTAGGACCCAGAACATGATTTGCTTTTCAAAGCAATTTGAATTTTTTCAAACTCAATTTTTTCATTTTTTTTCAAATGCAAGAATATATATATATATATTTTTATTCAGCTCAACCTATGAACATTGTTTGTATGTGTAAGTGCCTTTTGAAGTGAATGGGAATTCTATGCAAGTTTCTTGTTTTAAGGCTGATTCTTACAATAATGCATTCTTCTGTGACAGAGGACTTGACGTGCTGGGGTCAGGGAATTATATAGCCCAGCTAGCTAGTGATGCACTGTACAGAAGTTTTATCACATTATGGATGTCAGGGTTTTGGTCCTCATATTGAACAAATATTTTGATTATCTAAAATGGATTCACAACAAGGTCCAGGTCTTCAGCAAAACTGGTGTTCCTACGGACAATTCTGCCTTTTGTTCTGCTACTCCGTGTGACATTTGTATTCCCAGTCATTCACTGTGAATAACTGTAAGATTTTCTTAAGATTTCTTAACTGTAAGAATTATCTTAAAAAAAAATTACGGCTACTTCGGAGAGTTCTACAGAGCCATCCTTGAACCTGAGGATACCTGCAACAAATGGTTGATGCAGAGCCCTGTCTTGAAATTGTGAGTCAAAGAAATGAAGCCATTGTAAAACAGACCATTTAATTTTTCCCATGAGTCACTGAAGGTAATATAAATATTAGTCTCCAGCCTACAGATATGTAATTCACTTTACAGAAGGTAGCAGGTGTTTTCAGGTTAATGAAGTGACTGATATAAACAAAACAGACTCCTGAAGAGGCATTTGCAGGATTACGCATAGATTTGAGCTGGAACTGGATATGTAAAATGATCCATACAAGCAGGTCTGCACAGTGGTAGGCTCTGGATGCCATTGCCCATGCTACTGCTTTCCTTAGATGCTCAAACCCCTGTTCAGAAAAATACATGTTTATTTAAATCCAATCTAATCTGGAAACTACTGATGTGTGTATTTAGCTTTAAGGTTATGTTAAAAAAAAATTCATTTTAATGGGACTGAAATATGTGCTTAATTTTAAACACACTTTTGAATACTTTCTGAAACAGTGAGATCTTAATGTTTTAAAGCTGTTGTGTGAGCTCCAGGCCACCTTACTACAGTGTTGCAGAAACAGTCCTGTTTATGCTTGGAAATACCGGCTTCGTTTGCCGCCATTGCTGCGTGATCCTCAGTTGAAAATTGTGATCATGGGTTGCGGGATGAGCTCTTAATTTTAACCTTGACGGAATCTTGCTGATAACACAGTAACATGTAATTTATTAATCAAAAGTAGATGGTGGGCTCCCTCATATTTTGATTAACCTAATAGCTTTCACAGCAAGAATTGAATTCAACCAGACATGTCATTACAACTTTTAATATAATGATCTGGAGGGCTATTGAGTGCATCCCTTGAAACACTTTTACTTATTAGACAGCTAATCTTCATGAGTAACCGCTTGGCAGCTGAACATAAACCTCTATGGAAAACATCCTGCCACTGATTTTGTGAAATTATCTTAAATCTTCTAGTCATGCATGAGAAGCTCCATCAGTTGTCTTTTGGCTTTAACTAGATATGTTTTCAGTGAGAGAAGATGTAAAGGACAAGGAGCTTTGACCTCCTATGAACCTGTGAACAAAGTGACAGACAGTAGGATATAAACCTAGGACTAAAGCCAAGATGCAGTTTGATTATAGATGCACTGAGTGATTTGGAAAGATAAACTTTGCGTGACCCTGGGAAGAGGAATGTTGCTGAAAGCTCAGTATTTCAAGTGAAGCCACTGGAGCATTCAGTATTTCAAATGAAATGTTGTCATTTAGGGCTAAATGCAAATTTATATCCCTTCTGTGAAGTCTGAACATACAAGTGAATCAGCTGCACCTCCTTTTTGGAGGTATCTGGGTATTTAATGAAGAAGTACATTGTGACTGTTTTGTTACTGCTGACTATGGCATGAGACGGGGGATTGTGTTTGGGTACTTTTAAAACTCAGGGTTTCCCATGCTGAAACGGGTTGCTGTGGCTCTACCTGGAGTCAGGCGAATACTTGGCCAGCTGCTCCAGCAAAACCTGGTGTTAGTGTTTCAGACAGGATCAGCTGAAGGAAGCTCTGAAGAACAACTGTTCACGAGTGGGGAGACTCGTGAATAATGTCATATTTTCCTTCTGCATCTCCCCATCTACTTTCCATTCTCCATCCACCTTCTTAGGAGAAATGTGAATCCACATTTTGGGAACGTTGCAAGTAAAGTACTGTCTTATCATTCTTTTACCTTAAAAAGTGGAAAAGAATATGGAAGCAGGTTACGGATATTCATTGCTTTCATGCTTGGAATTCTTGTGTGTTTCTGTAGAATAAGTGATGATATTTGTTACTTTTTCTTTATAGAAGTCTGGGAATTTTGTATCATCTCAGATTAACCCTTCTCAGCACACTTCATCTCGGTGGTCCCCAAGGCTGTAAAACACATGAATGATGTTACTGTTTATTACATTAAAAACAGCTTTAGGAGAAAAGGCATCAAGTCGATTTTGATGCAGCATTTCTGTTCATAACAGAGCTTTTGTGTGGATAATAGCCTAAAAGTACACCTGTGTAATTTTACTCAGCTTTTCAAATGTCTGAAATTCAGCTGGTATTTTAAGAAGCATGATTCTAGAGGATCTGGACTGTGGGCAAAACCTTTTTTTACCCAAAATATAAGTACTAAGATTTCATAATATCCAGAAGTGTTAAAAGAGTGTTAAAAGTTGCATTTAGGTCTAGAATTAGAGGAAAATTTCTTTTTACATACTATGGAAAAACAGTACATGCTTGATTTTTTTCCCAAACAGGTTACTTACCTTCATTCTTTTGTGTGCTTGCTATAAACTTAAGCCGTTCCTGAGTGTCTTTTCACAGAGAACTCTCACCCTGATTGCTTCATGTGAATTAAAGAATTTAGAGTTTTGCCTTTTTTTATAGTTCAGTCTTATGAGCCTGGTCTCTTCTATGCAGCAAGGCAAAAATGCAGTTTTCTACAGCCAAACTCTGTGGCTGTGGGACCACTGGGCAATTTTCTGTGCAGAACGTCCCTGCACAGAAGAGCTGCTGAAGGTTGTTCCCTGAAATAAACTTCATTCTCAGCTCTTAAGCTCTCGTTTCGTGCAGATGTAATCTCACTGGTATCAAGGTAATAGTTTCTGACTTGTCCCAAGGTGCTGGGGAAATCCAGCCTTTCGGTTTTAAGTTAGAGCAGTCAAAGGGAAAATGTGATGCTGGATACCTTTGACTGCCATCAGCAGTACATAAAACTTTGCTGTACTACTGCTTTTGATGTTGAATGACGGAAGGTGTCCTCAGAGGGGATTCGGTAAGAGAAGAGGGACTCCAGACTCAAAGACAGAGTATCTCTGAGTCACTTGTGTATGAGTTGCTCTTGATTTTTTTTCTGGTCTCCTTCAAACAGTTAAAGAGATTTCCCATGTGGCTGGGGTAAATGCCAAGCTGTAGGCAGCAACAGTTTATAATCCTTTCAAGAACATTGGCACCAGTCTCTAAAATATCTGTAAGTTATGTCAAGAGCATTTTTTTGGAGTTGGAGACAATCCCTGTACAGTGCTTAAGCAGATTACACACACCATGTAGTGATTTTGCTGCTGCTGCCCCAGCCTTTCTATTTTTAGTTTAATAAGGTCCCTGAGGATGTAAGCATGGGTTTTCCTCATTTGTCAGCTTCAGGAAAGAACATGAAATGGTTATTCTTTTGCTTGCGTATGATCAAAGAGCCCTTTACAGAGGTGTGGTTCCAGATCATCTGTTCAGGGTTTCATCAAGGGTGCTGCTCTACTGGCCCACATAAAGGTAACTACTTAACGTACCTGCTTACGCTCCACAGACCTCAGAGAAAGTGCAATGATAAAAACAACCAAAGCAAATAACCAAAAATGGTTATTGCTCTTCCTTTGATCCAGGATAGTACATGCTTTACATGATATTTGTGCATATCTATAAGGGACCAACTCAATGAGCTACCACCATCAGCTTCTGCAGATGAGCTGTAGAGCTTACGCCTGTTTAACTGATGTTTTTATTAAGTCCCAGCGATGCGGCAATTATTTCAGTTTTGTTTAAAAGTTCCTTATCAGTACTAAAATGACTTTTATAGACTCAGAACAAACAAAGATGTAATTTTTATGTTAAAATTCTCAAGGTCATTGGGATCTTCAAGAAGAAAGAGCAGTCACCTCCAAAGTCGCTGGTGAAGATTACATCCTGGGAACAAGTGTTGGAAACTCATCACCACCTGGGCTCTTGGAGGTGATAGAAGTAGGAAGTCCTTTAAAGCACAAGCATTTTACTGATGAAATTAAGGATCTTGTTTCAACTATAGTTTTATTGCTATATATTGGTTGTTTCTATGCATTGATGCCTCTATTTAATTGTGAATTTTTGCTTGCTGCTGTTCAGTCTGCAATTTATCTGTCTTTGCAGAGAGCATTAAGCCAGAAACCTTCAGTTTCTGGTGTCAGGATGGTAATCCACAGAAGGAAAAGACCACTAGGTCACTCAGGATATCTTCCCAAAATGTCCTTGAAATCTACTTTCTTTGTCACTTAGGGGCTTTAGGAGTCACCTGTAGTGAACTGGAAGAAGATATGCCTTAGGATATGTAAGTGTGAACATGTGCCATGAGCAACTTTTGCAATGTTCATAATGCAGAAGTCACAGTAAGAAAAAAAATACTGTGTATTTGGGAGAGATGAACATATTTCCAATAATTTTGCTTAATGGCTGTGCCCTTTTCTGACTAAAGCTCCCCAGATTTTAATGAAATATCATGGTTTTACCACAGACACTTTTCCTAGGTAGTAAACAAAAGAGTACTGATGGAAACAAATTACCAGACAGTGTTGACCTCAGAGCAAAATCTCTGCTAACAGAAGGTAGGACATGGACTGCTACTCTGCATTGTCAAGTCACTGCAGAAAGCAGATATGCAGATGATGATGTTCTCTCAGAAGACATTAGAAAATGAGGCAAAGGCATCCTAGAGGATTCAGAACAATTGTCATAGCTGCATCAGGGCATGCAACATAGCTGTGAGTCTCAAGAGAGTCCAGCCCATCTGTTGTAAATGTGCAGCAGTCGGGAAGATGATAGGTAGCATATGAAGCAGACCTTGCAATATGTCCCTGTGGATGTTAATGACAAATCAATCCAAATCTCTTGAGCTTCAGGACATTTTTTCTTTTGCCCAATTTCAAGTGAAAAAGAGAATCTAACACCGAGCAGGACTGCACACTTAATCTACAAAGAGTTCAGGTCAAGTGGTGATGGTGTTTGGGAACAGTGTGGTACCAGCTTTATGGTGTTGGAAACAAAGCTATGATGCTTTGAAGTTGAAGAGAATGACAGTTGAAGTTTTAATAATATTAAATAACTTTTCAAGTAGTCTGTAGCCATTCTGCGAGTTGATGGGTCTGTTCGGTCCGCACACATTGTATACCTTTGCGTGTTCTAATGATAACCCTGACAAACAGTGTGCCTGAGTTGGAAAGTGAGTCCAGGTTTGAGTATTTATAGCACAAACAAATTATAGCTGAAACGAAGGAGCCCTTAAAGAAGCGGAGGGGACACGGAGACCTTCTGGCCTGCGTAAGTAATGCTCCAGCATAAACATGCCAGTCACTGCACATCCATACTTGAATGGGGAAGAAAATTTGCTTTGACAGCTCAGGCACAGTGACTGGCAGCAAAACAACATGTTGTGTAAATAGGCCAAGACAGATCTGTTCTGTAAGCTGATCAGATTTTTGTACTTCCAAGTAATTTTTAGTTATGAAGAAGGGTTACAAATCTTCTTAACACCTTGAAGGCATCTCCAGGTCTGTTGTGGAGAAATGCGCTTATGCAGCCGCTGCTTTCTTTATTGGTAACAAGGTTGGTTAGTGCTTTTGCTTCGTCATTGCCATGTGCCAATTACTGTGTAGGCACAGCGGGTAGCACTGGAGAGACAATTTGCCCCATAACTATATGAAGGAGAGTCATGGCTTACGTGACAGCTCAGATGAGGCAAGCGTGCGAGAGAGGAGTGAGGTTGCAGAATGATCCATCCCTTCTCTGTGGAGGTCAGGGAGTCACCGAGGGCTACGTCTCCAGTCACAAGAGCTGGGCAGATATGTTCAGTGTGAGTCTTGTAAGCTTCTCTACCTCATCAGGTCTGACACAGTCATAAGCCTCAGATGAGTTATGATTTTGCTGTTATATTTTTATATTTATACACATATGTGGAGTTTTTTCATTCTTTCACCAAGAAAATATGAGTCAACTAGTGCTTCTGAAGGAGTTTACAAATGGTCTTCAATAAGAATGAGACCTGAGAGTTCAGACCCATGGAGGCAGATAGGAAGGGCAAGAAAGCCAAGTGATGTAAAGACTGTAATTTCCTACAGCTGCAGTGTCTGGACTTGACTCCTCATCTTTCCTTTATTTGCTATGGTATAAAGTGATCCCAGAGCAGGTATGAGTGATTAAGCTGAGCAGCTAAAAAAAGTAATTGGCATTTCATATTTTAGCAAAGTATGACTGTATTTGAAGTTGTGTACATTTTTTCAGTGTCTCTGACCTACCAGCCTTTGTAATTTATCATTTTGGGTGGTAAATTAATTTGTTTTCATGCAGTTTTTTTGTTGGGCCAGTTGCTGAGGTTCCAGTAAGGGTGGGAGCATTGGGCAGGGAATGCTGTTAACAGTTTAAAGATTTCAAAACCAGAAGTCAGAATCCTGTCTTGTCTGACCTTCTGAAAAATAGACTACATATTCCAGCCGGTGTTTCCTACATGAAGTCTAATCACCTGTGGTTCAACACCATGCTTTCCAATTTAGAGATTCAGTTGCTGATAAATCCAGAATACCCATGAGGGGTCTACCCAGTGTTTAGTCGCATGAAAGTTACATTTTATTTTCAGTGTGAATGTGGCCGACCATTTTTCAGGCATGACATCTTATTTTAATTTTCTTTTTTTGCTCAGATTTTCTAGTCTCGGATATCTCCTCTTTAGGCTGATAATTATAGCTCATGAACAAGGTGTCTTCACTTTGAATATTTTGCTAGACTGAACTCTTTCAGTTTCCCATAAAAATAATGGATAAAAGAAACTAATGAGTAGACGTTTAATTATCTCTGAAATGACTACACAGTGGGAGTTACAGCACGTCAGAAGTATCTGTACTGGCCCCGACAAGAAGGAACAAAAGTGAGTGGGCCACATCGTTTGCACCATGTTCTTTTTTTTTTTTTTTTTTTTTCAAAGTGACTGGGAAGGCTCTCAACTGTCCACCTTACTTCAGTTCTCATAACTCAGCTGGTGCACCGGTCATGCCTGGATGATATTGTTGTCCTGCTGCAGCGAGCGCTGGCATTGGACAAGGCCCTCTGAGGGACATATGTAAGAGGTGAAGAAATATAGGCAGGTGGGAGTATAAAACATGTTGTATTGTTTGCATTTTGTGTGCCATGTTTATTTAGCACAGCACCATACCAGGAATATAATGTCAGCAGCAATAATTAATAATCCTTCATAATTTAACAGAAAGGAGGAGAGGGCTGTAAGAACAAAATGGATTCCAGCCCAACTGCCTCATGCAGCTGATGCTTTTTTGTTTGAGGACATTTTTAATTTAATCTTTAGGTGAATTTCTTTTCTGTACATGGTTATGTATGTTTTCTTTGTTATCTGCATTCCTCTCAAGTCTCTACCATGTATTTTTAAATGTGCGTTGGCCTGATTGACTATTGCTGCTCATCTTCATGGAATTTGCTCTTCTCAGATGCCCGTAGCTAACATCCAAGTAGGAAGTGAAAGGAGGAAAAACCCTTAACAAAAATTGCCAGCAAAGCAGCATGTCATGAAAATAAAGCTAGTGTCCCTAGAACTTTGTGTTTGAAAAATTAAATGAGTCATAAGAAGATAACAGGGATGTATCTATTAGAGATGTAATGCCCAAACATTTTTCTGTGGATGATGGCATCAAGCTAAACCATAAGGTGTTTTACTTAGAGGAAGTGTTTCAGGAACAGTTCCCCCTTCTTAATTGGAAAGGGGAACTGGAGTCTCTGGGGTCTTTGTGGTCGGAGCTGAGACCCAAGGGCTGTAACATGTGCTGGTGGCACGCTCCCCTGTCAGAGCTGGCTCTGCCAGTATCCCTGCACCATGGGACCACCAGTGGTTCCTTCACATCTGCAATAAGTAATTTGACTGTGAAATACATGCACTTAGGCTACATTTTTTTCTTCTTTACGGTGTGTTAGGGAAGCACTTTCCAACTGGCATGGTCTGCCCCTGCTGAGGCACTACCTGCTGAATAAGCAATGAGCCCTTATACCTCTGTGCTGGAAGCCATGAAGTGCAATGAGGATTGGAAGGATCCTGGTTTGATGGCATTGAGGCATAGCGTAGATCCTCTTGGACTTTCAGCCTCCAGTTTGTCCTGTGCTCATATCAAGGCACAGTAAGTAAGTATGTGGTCAAGGGACTCTGTGAAGGTGGATGAAGTGGAGGAGGTTGACAGTTAGAGATGTTGTTGGCTACTGACTAGGATTGCCTTTCTTTCCCCCCTTCCACATCTATAAAACAACTTCTCTAAGAGCTATCATGGGCTTTGAATTTCATTACTGCTGATACATTTTGTAATAGCTCCTGACAATACTTTCTCAACTGATAATTTGGTTAAGCTCTTTGCCGCACATGCTAATGCTTCAGTGTGGAGGCAGTGGAAAATTATTTAATAAAACTTAATGCTGCTTTCATTTCATGGCTGTTATTACTGAATATCAGTCATTGCTGAGAATCATTCCTTGAACAGTTCTTTCTTATCATCTGTACTCATTTGGCTACCACCTCTTTGAAATGCAGCAGCATCTTGGGTGGTAGATGAAGGCAGCTTTCATTTTATTCAGTTGTACATCTTGAAAGTGGGAGTGATCTTAACAAACAGGAATTATTGTCATTTATGTGTCTTCTGTGGTAGTTTAGCCTGAAAGATGAAGTTCTAGTTATACGTCTCATAGATGAACACCAGGACTGAAAAACTTAGAAGTGATTCTGTTGTCAACAAAGCTTGTTTCTCGCCAAAAATCTATGTGTTTGAGTCAGCCAAAGTTAAGAAACTTTTTCTTGCTGTTGAGTCAGTAATACCTTCTGCCTCCTAATCTATATGAATTTATAAAAGCTGGGAAGAATAGACCCAGATCTTGCAAAGCTTTCTATACCTGTGTGTATATACAAATATTGACTACGGCAGTTCTTCTGCCTCTTCATATGAACTAAACTCTTTGTATAAGCATTCAAAAGATTTTCAAGACCAGTAACATTTCCATTGTGGCTTGAAAAGCCTGAATCAAGTTTATTTTCTCCTTATATTCATTGGGTAGAGAAGATATGTGCTATTAATGTTACTTTGGTGAAAATCAATG